>NC_080705.1:82924758-83224758 GCF_943734765.1 Anopheles ziemanni
GTAGCACCGATCAACCGATTTCCAAATATTTCTCGCTACAATGTTTGGCATCGGGAAGCGAAATCCTTCGCTCAAATATTTATGTCTCGGGACAGGTCTCCGGGATGGGCCCGGAGGAAACGGCTCATACGCCACCCGGATCCCTTAATAGTTCAATATTTAATGTTTGCCTTACAGTATTTGAGCCCGTTTCTTATACCACTCGAACGAAATCCGCCGAATTCACCCATCTGCTTGCAGTAAGAGTGAAGGAAGGGGAAAAGAAAAGAAAGCTACCATTATCGGTGCTGTCGAACGCGTCCATATGGTCGTCAATGTTGGTAGAGTTTTCTCGCTACGGAAGGAAGAATGATTTTCCGACAAAGTGCAAGCAACGGAACACATCCGCACGGCCTTAGGGCTCCTTTTCTCGGGACACGATATTTATGGCATGCGAAATGACTCTCGAACGAAGCGAAAGCTTTAATCGAGCTCGGAAAAGCTGAGGCAGTGAGTGTGGAAAGCATTCCATCCTGGCTCCGTCTTAAAGCTGATTTCTTTCGCCTGCAAACCTCCGCAACCGCCCTTCATTTCAATGGTTGCCCGTAAATGGCGCTCGTATGGAAAATCTGGCCGATCGTTTCTTCCACATTTCCTTACCACCGCACATACATACATATACCGACATTGTATGGAGATTGGACCGACTTTCGACCGACCTCCAGACCCCTCCCCCCCCCCAAAGGCCCGGGGGGATGAAAACCGGGACCATGCAACCAACATTAAATTAAATGTTAATGGCACCGTTATGATAATGGTGATAATTTCGATGAAAGGAACCGTAAATGTGAATTTCCGTGGCGTCGTTTTTTTCTCCCCTCAACTTCTCGTTCGTGCTTCCGGTAGGGCGATTTTCCCTCTCGACGAGTTTCTTTCAACGGCTCCAAGCATAACGAGGAATGCGGTCGATTCGTCCCGGACATACATGCGCCCTGGTTGGGAAATGGATTCTATCCGGTTAAGGATGCGATTTGGTGGAAAAGATATGTTTGTGTTTAGTTCGGTAGGAAAATGTATCAAGTGTGATGGTATTTTTCTTTCCCACCGAGATTCTATCAAGCGTGAGGGAAATAAGGCTTCATTTCCTGGACTTTGGTGGACGTTAATGGAGCTTCGTACGGTATGCTCGAATCGCTCCTATGAAGGAAACTTTCCATGAAATCATAAATCAGTAAACAAACAAATGTTATTAACACCTAAAAAAAACCCCCCCTGCTACAACAGGATCTCCGCAATCTTTGCGTTTTCATCAACAACAAACAAATGTTTTCCGAGGTAATGTGCTTTCCGCTCCGAACCCTTTTACCACATAATCCATTTATGTGACCATCAACACCTTCACTGATTGAAGCGCCCTTTCTGGAGCATCGGTCATCATTGAAACACCTCGCCCGGATCCACTGGAATGTTCATGAGGGAAAATTCGGCAAACCGCGGGCTCGGAAAAAGGGGTTCGGAATTAAACACCTAACAGGAGCGCATTTTCTAATGAAACGGTGCGTGTATCGCTTTCCCGGGTCCAACGAGCTGTGGAAAATTGCTCGGCTACACGAGACCTCCCCGGTGAACCGAGGAGTTCCTGGCGCTATCTTATTGGATTGTTTCACCGGTTCGAAAACGAACCGGTCACGAGCAGAGGCTGGTTGTTTGTTTGTTGGTGCTTCCATTTTCATTCCGAAGCTCTGGCGGGTTTCGCAACGCGCAACATTAGCGAGCGCCTCTAATCCACCGGACGTGCCCGTTCCGACGCGACGGGAGATTATGCTATCAACCGAACGAGCCCCCTTTCCCCCCTCCCCACCGATTGGACAGCAATCATCCCGAGGTCCGATGCAATTCGACGTCGACGAAGAGCGCTGACGGGTTGATCGACCACGCACTCGAGAACGGTGTGTGTGTGTGTGTGTGAGGGAACGGTATTTAAATATTAATATTATTTTAGGATTTATTCAATTTTACCAAAACAAACAACACGGCCACTCACCGGCGGTAAACCGTGGTAGGAAAATGTGCCGGGCACAACAAAATTCACCGCCACGAGCAAACGAGAGACACGGCGAAGGACGAAGAACAAGGATTCCAAAACCTGTTCGGTCAAGCTGCTCGAGCGGCGATGGCCGCTTTCCCATTTTCGATCGAACCGTCCTGCTGCGCGTCCTCCAGCAGGCAGCTGCCACATTTTCCCAACCCGACGAGGGGATGGTGAAAATGTAAAATTGACCCTCCCTTCCTCCACAGTGTCCATCACCGAGCCCGAGAGCGGAAAACTGCCCGGGTGGCACTAATGGAGCTGAGCCAGCCGTAGGAATGGATGGAAGGGCCCGGGGAACGCCGGGTGGAACGAAATATGCAGATTATGTTTGTTGAATCATTAAAGCAAAAGGCGCGGCCAGCCCGAATCGCGCACCGGTTACAACACGGCCCCCCCCCCCCCCCCCCCCCCCCCCCGGCGCCGCCTCCCACTGCCCGCTTCATCGAGCGCGGGATGCGCCGGATGTCCTTTCGGGCGGAACGCAAACAACGTACACTCGGCGCACGGAAGACAAAGGTCGATGAGGGTGGAACGCGGACGCCGGTCGTTCGTGTTCTTTGGTGAGCTAATGGCGAATAGATCACCCACTTCGTTTGGGTGGATGCCGAAGGAAAATCATGAAAGCAAAAAACAAACACAAAAAAAAAGTAGGAAACCCACCCTCGATGGTCAGACGAACCTAAAAAGGGCATGAACCCGTGGTAGTCAAAGTCATCCGGTGGAGGATAGCGAGAAAAAAGTTGATTGCCGGACTTGACGAAGGACGTGATGGAGGATTTGTCAACTTTATCCACGTTTTTGCCCGTTTTCTAGATGCCCATTTTTTGTTCGCTTTGGATTGATCGAATGGATGTCGTTTAAGGGATTTTTTCTCACAAGAAGGATTTAATAGAATGATTTAAATATTCTTCCCTTTAAAATATGGACTGCTTGAAACACAAGCAAGAGAGGCAAAACCCCCCGGAGTGCAAAACTCCAACCATATTTTCTTTCAGCACGCTCACGCTAACCTTGCGTCAATAATAAAAAGTTGTGATCAATGTTAAGTTCACTTTATTCCCATCATTCTCAAGTAAACTCCCACCGTGGCTGCCATTTCATCTTCCCCGGAGAACATAATGAACGTCAATGTATTGTTTCACGACGGGCAGCAAACGATCCGTTCCCCCGTCCCGTCCCTTTCGAATCTCCCTGGAGGGGTCGGCACCGCCCTGAAATACCCACCGGGGTCGGGGAGTGACTCGTTCGGAAGATTAAAGAACCTTGAAGGACCGTCGCTCGCAAACGCCACAAGACGCCATCGGACGGCATTAGGGTTCGTTACACATACATACTTTTGTTACATTTTTCTCGATTCTCCCGGGACAATCAAGCCACCGTTGCAAGAACCTCGAAAGCACCATAAGCCTCGGGAAGTGAGGAAAAGAGAGCGAGTGAGTAGAGAACAATAAGAAAAAAAAACGTCATGAAAACAACGTACGAAACTTTCTTCATCAAAAATATTGATTTATGCTTGTTTTGCGACGCGAGGCCTCAGCACGGGACGGCACAAAGAATGTTCGAGGTAAAATGCCCTCGGGGGCATCCGATAGCGGCCGGAGCTGATTGGAATCCTACCGTCGGGCGACCCTAAAGTTGCTTTAATGGAAAATATAACTCAATTTCCTCCCGATTCTCAGGTTACGCGACGGCTCCGCGTTAGAATCACGTCCGTCGCACACCGAACTCTGACACATTCCAGCCCTGGGTGGCTCTGAAGGCTGCCGGTTATTATTTCCTCTGCTGAGTGCAGAGCGGAACCACTAGCAGACAGAAAAAACGGGGGAAAAAATCAACAGAAATGTTAGAAGAAATGGAAAACTTTTCCAACGCCCCTCGAACGGGAAATGTAGAGCAACAACATGTAGAGTGAAGAAAAGCCAGTTCCGATAAAAACCGCACCCGAAACGGTTTGACTTAGTTTTCCCGAGTTGCCCCTTTTTCCTTCCCCCACGCCCACCCATCAACAACCGCTCATCACGCCAATGTCGGGCACAATCAATCATCGATACATTGCATAGGCGTAGTTTTCGCGCATCGACAAAATACGCGCTGTTTTTCGGGTGGCCGGGAAAGTGATACCCTTGCGTCGATGAAGGTGCGACCCACCGCCGGGTGAAGTGTCCTGTGTATGTGTGGCATGTATCATCATCAGCGTTTTTTTTTTCTCCCTCTCTCTTTTCTACCGAATGTGCGGGAAAATTGCGGAGATGGATATTGCATTACAAGCGTTCACCCGCCTGGAGGCGCCATGATTGTTGCAGAAATATTTAGCACGATGTAGCGTAGGCGCGCCGGAGGGGAACACGTGGAACATGGTTCGAAAATGTTTACCGAAGGTACACGACCCTGCCTGGTGGAAATCCGGTGTACCGGTGGGCGCTTCGGGGGAAAATGGATTTTTCCTTGTACCGTCGTAACATTGGAGAAAAATTTCAACCACCATGTTGAGCATGTTTCTGTTAACCAGTGGTTGAAATTAATGGTCTTGTCTTTTTATTCGCCATTTTCCACGAAACGCTCAGGTGCAGGTGCAACATGTTGAATAGTGATTCGAACGATTTTATACTAACTTGATCCTACGAAACTGCCTTGGAAACTACACGGCACTATACTATAAAGTATTCTATACGCCATAAAGTATGCAATAGTAATAACATAGCAGACATTGCACAACCGATTCATTACGATATACTAAACTTAAATTTTTTTATTAAGTTGTGGCGTTGATAAGTGTTGTGACGGATGTAGTTTCTTACAAAGAAAACGTATATTTTACAGACTTGCTCTCAAGCCTCTAACTAGGTCAAACTGGGAATTTAATTCGTTCGTAACCCATTAAGTTGTCAAAAGGGTCGTCATTTAGACATATGCACTTGTGCAACAGTCCACCGGTGGTAACACCACTTACAGGTGGCCGTAAATTACGCCTCGGTAAAACCACTTCAAGGAGTGTCCCACTCGGACGGGAAAATTGTGTTTCCCGATAGTCCCACCCTTGTCATTTTAATGATGAACTTAAATCGAACCTACCTGTGTCTCGAGTGGCGGCCCGTCCGTGTATCGACCGCAATACAGTTGGGCGTGTCGCACCCCATCGCAGCCATAAATTGTTGCATCAACTTGTTGTGCCTCGACAGGCGAAGGGCACGATCAATATTTACTCCGATAGTGCGGGCGTGTTTTTTCTTTACTTCAAAACCGACAACGCTTTTCCCGTGGAGTGCACCGGAGTTCCGCCGTCGAAGGAAAGCTGGTACGGTCTGATGAGTCATCGTACGATGGGAGACGGGATATACAACCCACCGTTCGCGAACATGTTATGGAGGCCAGCGTGTCCTCCGATGACGCCGTTGGCAACTCGGAACGCCATGGGCATGATTAAGTGATTATAAATATTTACCCGTAGCCACATTTATGGGCCAACGCACACCGGCACTGGTCTTGGGTAAGCATCCGCCGTGGAACCACTCGTGCCTAGTGAAGGGAACATTAAGACGCTACTAATGATTGCTAATACCGTTTGCTATGCGGAGCGTCGAAGTCCGAGCCTTAAGTGTGGAAATTCCTGCACGAGCGAAGCCAAACCATCGTCGTATTGGGTGCGTTTGTTGAATGGCGGAGGATTATATTGATCGAGTTGGTTGAGAGTCGGTTTAGGTTCCATCGGCACGGGTCGTTTGCCTTGGGGAGTGAATCTGCCGGATACCAAAACACGTCCGACGTTGGCCGGAATCAGCCCATTTGTTTGGTTTCGCAGACTTCGATGCACTTTGGCTTGCAAGTACATTGATAGGATTATGCAGCCTTATTCGATGACCGTCGATGAACTTGTTGTTAGAGAGGGATGTTCATGAATTTCCCAAAAATGGTGGTACAACCTCATGAAGTATTAAACATCGATTGCAGATAGTTTTTTTTAATTTCACGTAACGAGAATAGTTTTGGGAAAAAAAAACCTTTTCACCATGACCTCCGCGATCTCAAAGGGTGTAATCTAGATTTTGTGGGTTACGAATCCTTAGGCATGATGGTCAAATATGACTTTCCAGCCTAAGATTCATTCAGATTGGTTCATGAATCTTTTTGGATTCGATTCTTAAGACATTGATGAAACTTTGGAATCCTTAATAATCATCATGAATCTTTCACTAATTTGCGTGATTCTTTCATTGGCGTGGATCCTCCTTCTCCTATTTCGTGCATGTTTTGGGCTTTGCTTTCCTGTTCTTTTAACATCCTTGAATCTATGGGATTCATGAATCTCTAATTTAAAGAATTATGATTCTTACAAACAAAGTAAAGAGTAATTTGGATTCATCAATCTGAATCTGATTACACAACTCTAGTTTATTCATAAGTTTAATGGTTTCAAATATGATGCTATTATTTTACTGAGGTTCTATACAAGTGAAGAAGCTCTTGAACTCACAGGGATATTATTTTATAGAGATTCTACAAATGAATTAGGCTCTTAGTAAAATTAAACTTTTCTACAGTGAATCTTTTGTCGCAAAACAACTTAAATCCCTTTTTATTGCAATCACTTTCTACGAATCGGGTCAAATACCATCTGAAAAAGCAGGTTCCCTTTGAGTGCAGCATAAAATCTTTAAATTCCTTTAATTGTTTCCGTTTCCCTTTCCAAGGCCCTACCTAAAAACCGAGAAAAACAGACGCAACCCAAGCAGGTTTCGGTCGGATAATTTCCAAATCAATCTGCTTTCTGATACCGCCGCGCCAAAGAGCCAACGTCTCTTTTTCCTCCCTTCCAACATTCGAGGCTAATTCCAGGGCATGTCATTCTCCCGAGAAGTGAAAGGTCACTGGGCGTACATCGGCAAATCTGTGCACGTCTTGTGCCGATTTAATCCTTTCGACGTCCACGCCAGACCGCAGCGCTGCAAGCTCTGGGAGGGGAGGAAGTCAAGTTGTAAAACGAAACGAGCTAAAAAGGCAACCGAAACACGAACCATTGGTGTGTTCTTTGTTCCATAAATTCCCTCACCTCTTTCCTTCCCCCCGGACGTCCCGGTAAGGGACAATCGTCGATCGGGATTTCGGACGCCGAAACGGGGAGTTATAAAATTTGTCACAAAGTTACCGAAATCACCCATTTCCGAGCGATGAAAATGAGAGTGTCTCCGGGCGGGCTTTAAGGGAACTCCTTTAAGGGTGGGGCGGTTCGATTTCGATGATTTCGCCACACACTCCACAAGCTTACACTACCAGTACGGTGGGTTTAAGGTTTTAATCGAGGAACAAGTTCCCAAACTACCTAAATTAAGGGATATTGGCTAGATAGTTTTATGAAGCAGTCAGCGTGTTTTCCTAGCCCGGGGAGAGATTTTAGGCGAAAGATTAAAAACTTTCAGTCGCCCATCAAACATACGAGTATGTGTGTGTGTGCGTGAGGGTGTGTGCAGACTTAGGATAGTTGGAGTCGTATCCGGGCGGACGGGTCATCTGGATGGCTGGGACTAACCCCTTTTCGCCCCCTACCAAAACCCAATTCGATGGCTTCATTTCACCCGAAAGGCGGACCGAAAGAAAAACAGTTTAATTATAAGATATCCTATGTGACATGCATTCATTACCGAACCGTCCCGGCTCAAAGGGCTAACCGTTGTTCCCAGGGCGGCAACACCGGACCAGTTGTAGGGAGCGGACCATGTCTGGTGCGACAGGTTCCGAAAAGCGGGCAGCCCGGTCAAATCCGGTGCCAGCTTAATCGAATTGGAGAAAGTTTTCCGCCGACGCCCGGGACCGGTTCCCGAAATTTCCCCCCGGTGCCATTGGATTTTATGTGTCCGAGTCGGGGACTGCCGATTTCTTGGCGACTACTAATGTCTCCGTCATGTATGGGGGGTGGTGTGGACATGCAATAGTTGTGCGTGTGCGAGTTAGTCTGCCCATGCCGCTCGAATCTGCTGGCGCTCGGAAGATAACTTAATTTCTGTTCTCCAACAATGGAAAGCCCTGGTGTTACCCGTCTCCCCCGGGGCACACCACGTCTTCCGTTGGACAAAAACATATTCTTGTCGCCGCATAATATGTGCTAAACTGTGTTTTATCTTTTGGAAATATAATGAGAACAGATTTCAACCGGTTTCATGCGCCCTGGCGAGTGCTTCCATGGGGTCAGAGCCTCGTGCAACGATACTCTTAATCCCGGATTTAAGTGGTTTTGCAAACCGGTTCGCCTCCGCCAATGTCTCCTCCGGGGGGCCGACCTTCCGATTCCGGCAGTGGCAAAGATCGCATAAAATAATCAACAAATTATAAGTGAAAATCCAGATTTGCACACTTGCCTCGGTGTCCAACTTGGGGCGAGCGGCTCCGGAAAAGTGTTGAGTTACCGGAGATCGGTCGCTTGTCGTGCGATTATGCAAATTAGAAAATGAAACTGCATCTCATTTCCCCGCTACCGCAGGGATGGGGAACGGAAAAAAGGCATAAAATAAGCGACGTTATGGAAACGAAACCCGCACCGACTGCGGCTACTTCTAAGCCTCCGTTCACAGCGGGGAAAAACAAAACACCCAACAAACATTTCGATGCAAAACGGGACGAGTCGCATCAGATGCAGATAAACTTGCAACCGAATGCAGCGCCATCCCGTAAGTCGTCAAGTGTGAAAAGATCGGGGTGAAGGGGGGGGCTAGCTTGGGTGTCTCTCCACCGGGTGGGTGTTGGACAGACCCAAAAAACCAAAAAAAAAAATAGGATGGTAATGCGATATATTCAGCAACAGCTTTGCACCCGCCCTGCCAGAAGGCCGTCGAGGTTTTCGCTGATGTTTACAAATTGAATCATGAATATTCTATTTCTCACACCCATATTTCTTTCCCGACGCCGCACGGTGCATTCCATTGCCATCCGACGCCGAGCAGTTGTTGGTGATTCGGTTGGAAACGGTCGCTTCTCTGCGTTGACAAGGGAGAGTTGTTCATGATTTTCGCACCGCCCGTCCATCCTTGGAAGCGTTTTCATTGCGTTTTCCCTTTTTTACCCAAAGTGCACTTCTTGAGACTATGAAGGAGAATAAATGTGAATGCACACCATTTTCTCTTCCTCCAAAGGGTAATGGTGCGATATACGATGTATTTCTAAGTGAGTTTTATAGTTTTAGGGTCAAATTAAATACATATATGCGCATAAGCATATTCGTAAGATAAAACAACACTGTTCAACTAACTGTTAAAGTTTACTCATTACAAACAAGTGGTTTTGCAATGAGTGTTATAAAAATATTCTATGAAAAATATAAACAAAATTTTCATTTCATAAAAATAAAAGTAAACTTAAATAACTGCTTTCAATAAGTCCCAAATCTATTCCACCAAAGATAATATTCTCAACTCGTGCTGAAATATTCCGATTAATAAACCATTTCCACAACTCCCACATTTCAACTAACCGTGCTCTTTTGTGGAAAAGCAAGAAAGCGAACCTAAAGCTTGATGGATGATTTTTAAGCCTCTTAAGACTGCAACTTGCCGATAGGTTGGTTTAAAACACTGCCCCGAAACCTCTTTGGCAGAATGTGCTCCGGTTGATCAGACGCCGGGAGCAATTTGTCAAGAAGAGTGTACGTATAGGGTTAACATCATCCTGGAGAAGCTACTAAAACATGAGGAAAAAACACGATATGCAACCAGACAACACCCATGTACACCCCGTGCGCCATCCGGGTGATACGTTAACCCCGTAGCGCAACGTTGGAACAGCCTGAAGGGAGTTGCCAAAGATACCGAACCGCATCTGCACGCCATTGAAAGGCTGCAAGTTTCAGGAAATGGTCCTTTCGCTACAGCCGGAACAGCCCACCCTGTGCTGAGCGCCTTTTCAAAACCAAAGCTACCTTCACTCGACCATCCGTCCGGTTGGGCAAAACCATCCGTGGGTGCTCCATTTCATCGTACATATTGTGTAATAATGGAAAACTACCCACGACGCCATCCGCTCCCCCGAGGCCTACCCGACTCTGGTGGCAATAAAGGGCTGGATGGAGTCGGAATTTTATGGTTTAAAAACAAATCTACATATAAATATCGAGTGCACACTTCTTCGGCTTTGTGCACGCTTGTCGGTCCAGGAGTCGTGGAGAGGAAAACCAGGTCCAGCAACGTGCCGTTACCATGCCGGCAACATTTTATCGTTCGAAGGGTTTCTTCGGATGAGTTTCCTATTTTTGCGCTTCAAGCCGTCGAGTGCACGGGCATCGGCTCAAACTTGAAACATTTCTTTCATTTGCATTGCGCCACGACCCTCGGGATGAGCAGTTTGAGTGGATGAGCAGACGTGAATCAGGCGGCAGTGAGGAGAAAAAAAAACCAACACGTATGCAAACAAATAAACTGTAATTGCAGAAGTAGTCCAGACGGGGTTGCCCAGGGCCCATCCCCCTAGACCAAGGTTCATGTGTTGAACGAGGGCGAAAAGGCAGTTCCTCCCATCGCAAGTCGATTGTTGTCTATGTTCATTGAGTTTTATCCCGTTGCCTCAAGGATGCCGGCAACAGGATGCTTCGGCAGCGTTCGTTACGAGAAAGGCGAAAAGCGGTGGCCTTACAACGGATGTACTGGGTCCGTTTTTTTTTTTTTGTAGTTTTGTTTTCACAAAGCGTTAGATGGAAAGTTATGAGCGATCGAAATTGATGTGCATTGTTTGTGTTGTAGATGAACGCTGGAATCGAACCGAACGGAGCGTTCTTGCTTTATGTTTCACGACAAGTCCATCGGTTCCGCTTGAGACTTGTAAATAACGGTGCATTTATTGCTTGAATACCAATTTCCATCGGAATTTATGCCAAAGCTATTGCAACGCCACTCTTTTCATGAATGTCAGGGTGATTTTCAGTACTTCTATCATATTTTAAAATTGTGTTTTCAAACCATGTTTGTTCAATAGACAAATTACCTAACGCCTTTCGGTAAAAACTTTACTAGGTTAGAAAAAAAAAGTTGGTCAAAATATTCAACCAACCTCGACGGTTTCAATTAATAACACTACTTGTAACCATTCACCGAAAGCAAAGAAACGCACGGAACACAAACTCATTTTCAAATTAAAGAACCCTTAAGCCGCTACAAAACAACTCAGCAAAACGCATTAAAGGGTCTTCATGGAACAACTGAAAAAAAAACAAAGCAAACGGGCTCTCAAAACTTTTACCCACTTAAGAATTTAAGCCTGCTCGAAATAACTACATTTACTTTAAAACACAACAAAAAAGGAAAATCCTCCCTTTCAAAACAGTGCCGAAAACTTTCCCTCGATATGTACACGGATGGCGGAAAACTTTCATTTCGAACGTTTTCGGGGGTTTTTTGCGGGGCGCTTCTTGGGCGCAGCTTTCCCGTTACGTTTTTTGTTTTCCTCCGAAGGACGGGAAACAAAGTTAACAGAAAATCAATTTTCCAAAACCCAACCGATGCAATACACAATCCCATGGTTCGATACGCTGTCAGTTTTCTTCCTTTGCGCTCGCGATATTTTCCTCCTTCCGTTCGCTATTCTAATGGCGAGGCAAAGAAAAACCGCGCCTTCAATATAAATGTAGCTGCCAGCAACAGCTGCCAGGCCGCACCAACACCGGATACGACTGCCAATAACATCCGAAAAGTGTGAGAAGTAAACGAAAGTTTTCGCTACGCTAAAATGTATAGAGCAACAACAAGCGAATGGTGAAAAATACAAATACTTTCGCAAAGCCTATCGGGGGTATTATTTTTCATTCGCCTTGGTTTTCCAACTGCGCCGCAATGGTACAAAACGGCAACACCAAGCTGTTGCCGCTGACCAACGGTTGTAAAATCACGCCCAGCCAACACCGTTGGACCCGCGGTAGTAATTGTAAGTGAAGTGCAACCGGATTTTCCACTTTGCCCCCCCTCGGCCGAAGACTTTTAAATGTCACTTTCGATAATGGAGCGAGCGCTTGGCCGGGTAAACCGGGGGTGCAAAAGTGGGTGCAACAATAATGCGAAGAGATGAATAAATTATTGCACTTCCACGTTTTAAGCGATGGCGCCGGGAGGAGAAGCAATTTGTTCGTCATACTTTTCTTTTGTCATACTTTACTTCCGCTAGGCGCAACAGTCTTGAAATCTTGGGAAAATAGAGAGATAAAGAAATGGAAAAAGAAAATAACAAGCGGTAACGAAAAGAAGAGCGGTCGATTGATTGCGACGAAAGGTGGGGGGAAAGTATTTTAACTTTCATAAGCGGATAAGGACCAACCAGCGTTTGGTGAATGAACGGGGAAACCCATTGGAATCATTTAAGAAGCAGCCTTTCGAGGGCTCGGTAGCATTTCCGTTTACATCATCAAACGGTGGTTCGAAAGCTGGTTTCTTTTTCCTAGAAATTCTGCCTTGGTAGTAACTCTCTCTGGTGTAATTATTGTAGTGCGCTGTCGAATAAAAACACACAACGTAGATTACACGCCGTTTGCGAGACGCGGACAAAACACTGGCTGCTTTCATTTGGAACGCAAACACGCCGCCATTAAATCCTTCATTAATTTTACCGAGACGAACGGGTACCGTAACCGTGTATTCGCTCGCTGTAAGGATTAGTGCTAAGTGCAACAAATGGAGCCGGGCGAGGGCGAAGAAAAGTGGGCCAAGAAAAATTGCCCCAGAATTATACGTTTCCATGGGGTGCGAACTACTTTGTACCAGTCATTTGTCATACATCGTTTGCACGTGAGCGTGGGCCAGGGCCGTCGAATGCTCAACCGTCGCACGAACGGCAATTTCCAGCGGACGGATGAAAGCAGTTTAAACCCGCCAGCAATGGCGTGGAACGTGGCAAAACGACTGCGACTCGTACCGTTTCCACACGAGCGCACTGAAAATTTATTTTTCACCCAATTGACTCGCTATTTGAGACATGGAATGTAATGATGTTTGAAAAACTTCGTGCACATTCCTGCCACTGTGGGAGGGTGTGTGTCTGTGTGTGAGGGCTGTGTAGCCGGACAAAGAACATTGGTCATGCAAACGGGGACGTGCCACTCGAGCAAGGATCATTGAACGGCGGGAAAACGATGAATTGCACTCACACTGCCTCCTCTCGCATCCTTGAAAGAATGGGAATGGCAAAAATATGTAATAATTTATACATCACAAAGCAAATGGTGGGTTCGCCCGTCGCTTTCTCGCCCTCGAGAAATCGCACACGAGCGGACAAGCACTCTCCACAGCGCTGCTCCACCAACTGCAGAGGGCACACATTTTCTATCAATTTTCATATAAAACTCAATGGACTGTGACGTATCATTTCACCGGGACACATCAGCAAACACACGAACGTGTGGACGTGGAAAACCGTGCTCGCAACGCTAACGAACAGTTTTGCTCGATTTCACCTCTGTCGGGCTGACTCATGCACGATCTAGCTAAACCTCTCCCACCCCAGGTTCGAAGGACATCGATGCCCGGCTACAATGCTCCATTTTCTTGCGCCGAGAGTAAAGATCGGAGAAAAAAAAACCCGAAGGAAAAGGCAAATTGAAGCCAATGTGACGGAAACATTCAAGAGAATATCTTCCTTTCTGACAAGGGAATGATTTTTTCGCATGAAGACTTTCGAGTACCCACGTACTCCCCGTAGAACCCCCGTTTCTTCGTGGAGAAGAAACAAAAATGCGGCACTGCATTGTGGGATTTTTTCTCGTTTATGTATGGTTTGCAAACACGAAAGAAAGTCAAGAATGCACGTGTTTTTTGAAGTTGTTTCCGAAGCTTAACTTACTTTGGGAAGAATTATACACTGCTGCAGATGTTAACATTATTTATAAACGTCTCTTTTTTATAGTTTCATGTTTAATCTCATTTTCCTTCTCAATTGCTTGTGAATCTTGTCCAATTATTGTCCATTGATTTAAATTCCAAGCGTTTTTAGCACACTTTTTAGTTCAATCTTTTTTGATGAAATTTGTATACAACATTTATTATTTATATTTAAGCACAATATTTTGTACAATCTTTTAAATTAAAATTTGTTTATAATATTTGTTAAACCGATTGTTTTCGAAGGCTAAGCAAAAACTAAGCTTCCCAAAGAAGTAGTTTTCAATATTACTATAATTTGTATGCAGCATTTTCATTTATTTATGGGACACAAACTTTTTAGAACTAGTTGCTGCTGTCACCCACTTTTGGTTGAAGTGGTACTCAACGTGTCAAACCGACGGTTTTCGAAGGCCAAAAAACCAAAACTTAGCTTCCCAAAGAATTTATTTTCAATATTTCTATATTCTTTTTGTTGCATTTTCATTTATTTATGAGACACAAACTTTTTAGAACTATTCAAAAATCATACCCATGGCAGTCAACGTGTTAAATGACGAAATGATTGTACAAATTAAAGAAATTAAAGTACAAGTAGAGGACAAAACCGTCAGATTAAGACGCTTAGCGTCACAACACACTCTACATGTATTCAATGTTGTACGATTTGCAGCTCTTTTGTGTCCCACTTCAAGACGTCCGAAGCATTCGCCCGCGGGCGAAGATAATCATTTTTGCTGACGTTCGCACGTTCGATTATCGCTCGGACCGACGGGAAGTGATCCAGACACACTTCCCCACACGCACCCCCGCCTCATCCCCGAACCGCAAATAGTATATCGATCCACCATATGGAGTGCGATGCAATGTGGCCAAATTGGTTGGCGAAGGAAAAACATTTCCTGTGTACGCCGGGTTTTCTTCGCTTCGCTTCTTCCCAGGGCTCTTCATCGGCTTGCGGTTCAATCAATCGATCGTGCCACTAGTTATTCGATTTCGATTACAGCCAGCTGAACCCCCCGGAGAGACCCGGAGTAATACCACCGCGGGACGTACGTGAGCATCTCGTTTTAGTTTACATCTAAATAGCGAAGACTCGAGCTGTGTGAGATGTGGTTCATATTTTTTTCTGCTTCTTCGCCTGCCTGAAAACACGTCAGTTGAAAAAGGTGGTAGCAAAGGAATTTCCTCCCGAAGGAAGAAGGAAAGAAAAAGACGTCCGAAGGGATATGCGAACGAATATCAATATCCGCCGGTCCCGATATTACTACGTACACAACGTACCGAACGTGGAAGTTTCGACGAGTGAACGTAAACGTCAGACGATGCCAAGGACGACAACCGCTGACAAGCTCGTATAATTCGGTGAACCCGAGCGCGGATATCCCCCTCCCCGGGGGGAAAGATTTGCGAAGATATTGAATTAGGTAGTAATTTGATTAAAATTTGAAGTACCGCTTCCGACATCCGGTTCCTGGCCATATGCCCCTACTCGTCGGCTCTGGCCATGCTGACAGTAACGTTCACGAATGTTAGACATTCTGTCGCTGTCATCTTCCGTTACCGGATGCACATACATTCCGTGGGCAATATGGAACGAGGTGTGTCTGTGTTTGCCGCTAGTGTGTTGGCCAAAGGAACTAGTCGTCCTTGCACAAACGATCCGTTGCTCATCGTTCACGTTCACCGGGCTGTGTGAAGGGAAGGAAAATTTAATTCCATCAATTGACGGACGGATAGAGAATTCCAACTTTCTTGCAATTTTTATTTACCCCGTTTTTTTCTGGTCGCAACGCCAAGTATTTGCTTTCGTCGAACATTACCCACAAAGCCCTCACAAACAATTGAATTTAAATGTAGTAAAATGTGATTCTTCGATCGAGATTGCAAAATTTAAACACCAACTTTAACATGAGTTGCTACAAACCTAAAAAGGAATTTAAAAAACTCACCCTTTAATAGTGAGGAAGCAGAAAAAGGGTAACTTTTACCCCCATTAAAGGGCAACCCACGGCATCATCTTGATTAATGTTCATAGCTTATTGATTTTCATGACTATCCACATTTTCTCCGGCGCACCATCAAAATGCATGCAACCGCCATCCATCTTCTTGCTAGGGGGATGCTTTTTTTGTGATGTGTTCACCAATCACTCCAAAATCTGCAGCACGAGAAAGGAGAACCTTTAAAAATTTCACCCTGTTTTCTTGCCGTCATTTGCTTTTTCTTTAAGATCCCAAGCGCACGAGAAAAATGGGAAAGCGTGTTTGCGAATGGTTTTAAAACTTTCAACATCTCACGAATCTTCCTTTTTTGATCTATACTTTTTTTTGTTTGCCCGCGTCCCTGTAAATAGCCTCGGCCAAGCCAAGCCAAGCGCTGGATGCGAACTAATGTCGGTAGCTCATTGGCCGCTGTAAAACGATATTAAATGGTACATGATTTTTAATTTTTCCTCCTACACAAGCGGGGGCGAGCGAAAAATCATTCCTCATTCCGGCGCGGCCGACCAATTTTTCGTGCCGCGTAATGATGGTGCGTAAAATGACGAGCGAGAAGGTCGGGTTCGGGAAAAATACCCCCATCCAAATTTAAGGGAGAAAAAGAAAAACACACCCCGATTCCGAACGGCTCATTGCCCACCTCCTCTGTTCGTTTGGACCAACATTTTCCGATGTTTCAGTTTTTTTTTTCGTTTACTTTCCACTCTCCACACGATCCATTCGTCCATCGTTAGTGGGCAGCACAAAAAAGAAAAGGGAATCTCTGCCACCATCGGTCGCGAACGGTACAAACGATGAGCGAATCAATTTTTCCTTTAATAACCTAATTATGTGTACTTTTTTAGGGCTCTCTCCATGGACCAAGTGCTGGCAGAAACATGCTGGCCGTGTCAGGGAAAAAAAAACCATCAGCACAAAGAGAAGGTTACAAGGTCCTTCACGCATACAGAAAAAAAATACCAATGCTTTCCCTCCGGAGGTAGTTTGGTGGGCAGAAGAAAAGATTGGTCGGAAAATCGGCATCTTTAACAGGCCGTCGTAAAATCAGCGATGAGAGGAGGGAAAAAACATTCACCAAACGCACACGCGCCCCCTAATCGAGGGAAAAAGCAGTGTATTGAGCAAGAAAAAGCACGCAGGCAAGAAAATTTTAGATCCGAGACCCGGGTAAGAAAACTCTACGCCAGTGGCCCCGGCGTAAACTTTCCACTTGTCCGGTTCGGGGCCGGACGCGCAAACGAGCAAACTTACGAGTCGCATGAAAAATTCAAACCCAGCTGTAAGGGATCTCGGTGTGGCGTTTTTCTTGAATTTTCGTTCGCTCCCCACCAACGGGAGAGGCCCGGAATTTCCGTGGAAAAACAGGCGGCGGCAGGTCCGGCGCGAGTGTAAGACCGTGTGACGGCGAACGTCCGGTAGAGACGCTGATGGGGGTCGTTTAAAATTAAACTTTATTTAATCGTTTTCATTATTATTTGAAAAGCTATTTTGGAACTTTGCCAGCGTTTCACTTGGGAAGGGAAGTAAAAAATTTCAAGCATGTCCGGGAATGCAGGGAAAACCTCAGACGGACTACAGTTCCAGCCGTGTGTGTGTGTGTGTGTGTGTGTGTGTAGACAGAGCTAGTGTTTTTTCTTAGAGCATCCGAACGGACCAAATGCGACGAAAAGGAAAATCGTAAACACTTACCCTAATGCCAGTTGGCTTCTTGTTTCTCCACTATCCACCCGGCTGGTGTTGGTTCACATTCACGCTAGTGTGGGCTTTGTGTTCCGTTGAGGCGTGAAATCCAAAACGCTCACTCCTTGGCCGGAACATGCAACTTGTTGTGCGATTTCGTTTGTCCTTTTCCAACTCCTTTTTCCGTACCGCTTGAAAATGGTTCCTCAACGGTTGGGTACATTTTTCCAACAACGTGAAAAGCCGACACGAACGCGAACACAACCACTCTACCCACCACATGGACAAAGTGGATAGTTATTATAACCAAGCGCAAGCCAGTTTGTGGCATGTTCCGAGGCGTGTTCCGGAGGAGTTTGTTGCCAGCGCCTGTTGCACAGAACATTTCTAGCCCGTCGAAAGAGGGAAACTCGACGACGGCGGCCGAGGTCACGACAATTTATGAATATTATCATTATATGCACATCGTATTACCAGCGTGTTGCTCCATGCACTCTAAGGGTTGAATTACGGGCGGAAGTTTTTAGCCTCTGGCCAAGGCGAAGCGCTTCGGACTCGACACGATACGGACCTCGGCGTCTCGGAGCAGATTGTTCCGGCAGGCAATCTAATATATCACATTTTTCGGCGGCTCGTTGGACGGCAACAAAAGGCGGCATAAGTGGTTGGTGGGAAACCGAATGTGGAAAACCTTCCGTTTTCTTTGCTGCTGATGCGGAAAATGGATGCGGCTTACTGCCCGAAAAGGATTCACCACCGCTTGCTGGGATACATTTCACGCATTTCACAGGCTTTGGAAAGATGATAGATTTGTGGTTTTGTACGAAGCAAGAGGGTGAGGAGAGAGAGGAGGGGTGTTAAACCGTAACCTAAGACTACCTTTAAAGTGTGTTTACGAACTTTGGATTATGTTTGACCTGTGAGGAATCATAAGCCGTGGACTTTGAACCACTTATAATCTTTGATTATCGGGTTTATCTTCGTTTTATTAAAATTCAATTCTTTGATGTAGCAAAATTTTCTAGGCATGCATTGGTAAATTTAATATACATAGCTTATTTTAATATTAAGCATATCGTCATGGTTAATATTTTTTTCTAAATCAGATAACTTCACTGGGATCTTAGACGAACTTTTTGAGGAGTACATTTTCGTTTTAAATGAAATAAATTAAAAAACCTTCCTTTATAAAATAGCTTTTTAAATGTTATCCTATCAATTTGTGTATTTTTACTCCGCTAGAATAAATGATCTTGTTGACACCTTGGATGTTTCTGATACTTCTAAAATATGATACCGAGAGCATGAAAGCATACATTCTGCTGGATTAAATTTCTCGGTTCAACCTCCAGCCAGACACAAAGAACTAAATATTTTTTTTATATTTTCAATCAGCATTAAAGCATACTCAACCTGCAGAGCTTTAAGTTTACACATTTCGAACAAACTCCTCACCCAAATTCTTCACGTCTGCCGCTAAACACGATCGTCAAGTGCACAACCACAACGCTTTACTCCTCCGGACAGTAAAATAATAATGTCAACAAATTTAGATACATTACACTGCACTTTCCACAAAAAAGAGAGAGAAATATCTCATTGCATCCGCCTCAAGAAAGGACAGGGAAAAACAAGCAGCTAGCCACGATGGTACCGAAAAAGGCGAAAACCCCGTAAGCCATATTTGCGCTTTTCCTTAAAGTACGTTCTCACCGCCGGAAGCGCAACGCCTGAACGGGGAGTAGACATTTTATTTATTTTTCGCTTACCCGGGCTACCGGGCCCGTTTTTCCCGGGCTAAGAAAACCCTTGCACTAAAACACCGACCCCGTTTGGGGATGACGCTGGTGATGGTTGCCGGCAGATGGTTGCGCCCGGGGTTGTGTTTCGTTACAGTGTGATCCAATGTTGCACTCTGAACCGATGGAAGCGCGCGGTGGAAAAGTAACAAGCCCACCGGGACTGGAAGCCGGGAAACCGTTCTCCGGTCGCCTTGTTGCATCTTTCCTTGGCGCTTGGGCCCGACGGCCGGCATTTTCCACTCCAGCACTGAGGATGCTCTTGTGTGCCCCTTGAAGCGTACCGTGAGCAGTAACCGAACCGAACTAGCGATAAAGTAGCGGTGCGATGTTACGTGGTGTTCGGAAGATACTCGTCCCCACCGGGCGGTGGAGTCTTTAGGAGGTAAAAGTTTTCCTATCTGTTGATTTTCTGCCGAACCCAAACGGGAAGTACTTGTGGTGGTGATGGTTGCCCAAGTTCTTCGCCGCTCCCGCTCCCAACGTGCTCCTTTCCTAGGCGAGGGGAAATGAATAAAATATTGAAAGCTTTTGTCCGTTGAGCCTTGAGTTTTTCACTCACCTCGCCAGAGTGCAACCCTGCTCAACCAACGCTGGAAGCCAACACTTAGCAAAAGGGGTGGTCCCCCCCTTCTTCGGCACCGAACTCCATTCAGTAAATAAAACAAATGAAATAAAATGCTACCACCGGGTTGCAGGTGAGCGCTCGAACGGTTCCAGCTCCAGATGTAGTTCGCCCGATTTGCGGGACATGGACGGTGCAAAAGTGTTATTGATGGAATGAAGTTTCAAGTGGATGTGCCGAGTGCCTTGTGCACATTACACGGAGGATAACGAATCAGCTCAATTCAATTAGGGACCAAAGCTCTTCAATAAAATGTATCGTCTGGCAGGGAGTTTCGGGCAAGTGTCCGTGAGGAGGCGTGCGGATGACGGTATTGTTTGAATTCGCCCGGCAGCGAATTGTACCGGCATTCGGTGCAGCGCCCCTTCTCTTGGTTTTCCTCCTAATGGACGGTTTTATTTATTGTTTGAAGAGATTTTCTTGCTCCAAGCGCCAGGCCCGGATTGTTCCATTTTCCAGCGCCATTGTTTTCGTCCCGCTTTTAACGTCCATTGTGAGAATCGAATTTATTGAATACCTGTGTGATGCAACGGAGGAGTGAAGACAGATTGCCGAAAGGATTGAAGATAAGTTGTCGATTTATTTGGATTGAATGATATTAAACATTCGTTGGTTTTTTGTCGAACACCTAAATTTGATCGGTGTTATCTTTTCTTTTACACGGATAAATTATCATTTGATATGTAACAAATAATTGAAACCAAGTTTGTCAACTACTTTACATGGTCTTCTCTATAGTTTGATACCGATTAGATTTACCTGTAGCCTACCTGTCGTGATCTCACGGATTATTTCTCTATTTCATTATATTTCAACATCCAAATTCAACTACTTGTTTCATTTTCACTATCCACTCTCGTCAAATTCAATCACAAGACTGATGGTTCAACTCTTTCCGTTTTTCAATGTCTACTTTGTTCCATCTTTTTCCATCTGCAGATCCATCTCGGATCAGTAGTAGGCCATCGCTCTTCTAATTTTCGTTGCCAACTATCTAGCGATTAATTTCATTTTTAATTTTTCGTTGCCTCGCATTCATAATTCATTCGTTTATCAATTCGTTCATTATTACTATTTTTCTAATTATTCATCCAGCTCGGCTCAATCCCTACATCCTCCACTACCTCTACTCTCCATCGCAATCGTGATACATAACCGTATCCTGTTATCTCTTGGTTATTTAATTATTCTTTGCGGTTCTGTTAGTTGAGGACTGCTAGTACCATTCATGCAATTACTATCGGCCACTGATGCAATTTAATGGCTTGCTTCCCAATTTGTTTTCCGAACCGTTTACATTTTTACGTTAATGTTCCTAGTAAACGAGTCCGAAATCATTGATGATGATCACCTTTGTACTCTATTCGATAGTGTATAATATTCGCTGGAGATAGTGGAGTAGCTCTTAGTCCTTCGTGGTAATAACTTCACTACATAATCTCCTTCCCTTAAATTGGGTTCTTTCGTCTCGTAATCTTCGTCCGCAAATAAGTATCCTACGTACTTCATTCACTAGTCCTTTTTGGGGACAATCGTTCAAGTTGCTCATATCCCAAAGGCAGGGGAACTTTCCACGAAATCTTTATCCATCTAGGAGTGCTTCTTATTTCGCAACCGCCATAACCTTTATAACACCTAGATTCTGTCACTCGATGGCTTCATTTGATTTTGCACACAGACGAACAGATTATAATTCTCGCTCCTTTGTCCTCCCCGTATTTGGTATTGAACTCTGGGGAACTTTTGAAGAAATCACTTCGTGGCTTTACAACTGATGATTCTGCGATATGCCCGTTCATGCGATATAAGGTGCAGTTTTTCTGATCGAGTTGTTAAGTCATTTCTGAATAGATTCTGACTCAAAACAATGCAGACTATTAGGCCACATTCAGGACTGCGTCCACTCCAGATGCTGTCTGAATTTCATCCACGAATAATTATGAATCCGGGGTCGAAAGATGTCTCTGTTCAAAAAGGTGTAAACAACTTTTTTGCGCATACTAGTATCCTGAGGCTACCTTCTCCGTTGAATTATAAGTTCGGCTCCGAGCAGCTATCCCGTACGTATGCTCCAACTGTTTCTTCTTATCAATCCCGACTGCTCCAAAACTGAATAGTGCTCGTGTTTTCGGGATAATTTCGACAAATACAGAAATTTTAGCTCGGTCACGATTGAAGCTACCGCTAAGATTTCGTCCATTACATCGTCTACATTCGATTGTCGCTCTGTACCTTCGAGACAAGCTGCAACTTCTAAAACAATATCTTCAACAACAATCTTGTAAGGCCTTTTTCTGTCCTTGATCGTCCATTGGCTCTTCAATCCAGTCGTTAAAGTTGATCTGCTTTCTGTGCAGAACTTTCAGCCGCAGTTTCTACAACAACATTCCAATCATCCGTCCATCCGTAGAAAATATGACTATGTGCTCTCGAACATGCTGGAAAAATTATCAACAGTGCTGGAAATATTGAACATAGGCAAACATAGTAACATGGACAGGCCAAACCCGAGCAGCGTATTTGAACTCCTTGATCAGCCGTCTTCAATCCAAACGTTAAGGATGATCTGCTTTTTGCGTGGTTCTTTTCAGCTTTGTTAGCACCGAGTTACGCCGATTCTCAGGTTTGACTGTGTTGGTGGTGATGATGAATAACGCCGTGTTCCCGATACCATCCTCAAAATTGAAGCTTCTTACGATATATTTGTCCACTAGAAAAATTCTCGAAGGATCCGTTTCGTTGCTCCACATCCAACATATCCGCGATGTACAAATACATAACGAAAAATAGTTATAATTTAAAAGAATGAATAACAATTGTTTCCCTGGGGTTGTATTCCATTTAGGAACACATGTGGAATGTGTAACGTTCCCCATAGGGAATTTCTTCAAACACCTATTCCTTCACTTAAATAAAACTTTAGAACCCTGTGTCTTCCTCTCAGGGAATCTCTTTCCATATGAATACTTCCTTTCAGAAAGTATATTTACAAATGTGTCTCCCACCCGAATATGTATATCTTATGAATTTGGGGAATCTTTAATTTAAATTTTCATATTGTTCTTTCTCTCAGACAATATCTTCTAATCTTTACCATTCCTTACAAAGAATTCCTTCAACTCGGAAAAGATCCTAATAACGTACGTGTTCCCTTCCAAATATCTTTTATGTATCAACTCTTTCTCTCCTCCTCACCATTGTTATTCTTCCTTTTTTATATACTCAAAGAGGACTTAGTAATCAAACCATTCCTCTCGAAGGATTGTTTAATCGGATCGGAAAAAAACACTTAGTAAAGTGCCGTTCCTCTCAGGAAACTTCATCGAGGTTTCCACTCAGATAAGCACTTAGTAAAGGAGGTCTTTCACCTCATTGCATCTGTGCCGTTCCTCTCAGGGAACTTCATCGAGGATTCCACTCAGATAAGCTCTTAGTAAAGGAGGCCTTCCACCTCATTCCAGCTGTGCCGGTCCTGTCAGGGAACTTCATCGAGGATTTCACTCAGAAGAACTTAGTAAAGGAGGTCTTCCACCTCATTGCATCTGTACTGTTCCTCTCAGGAAACTTCATCGAGGATTCCACTCGGATAAGCACTTAGTAAAGGAGGTCTTCCACCTCATTGCACCTGTGCCGTTCCTCTCAGGGAACTTCATCGAGGATTCCACTCGGATAATCACTTAGTAAAGGAGGTCTTCCACCTCATTGCATCTGTGCCGTTCCTCTAAGGAAACTTCATCGAGGATTCCACTCTGATATGCACTTAGTAAAGGTGGTCTTCCACCTCATTGCATCTGTACCGTTCCTCTCAGGGAACTTCATTGTGGATTCCACTCAGATAAGCACTTAGTAAAGGATAAGCTCAGATAAGCACTTAGTCTTCCATCTCATTCCAGCTGTGCCGTTCCTCTCAGGGAACTTCATCGAGGATTCCACTCAGATAAACACTTAGTAAAGAAGGTCTTCCACCTCATTGCATCTGTGCCGTTCCTCTCAGGGAACTCCATCGAGGATTCCACTCAGATAAGCACTTAGTAAAGGAGGTCTTCCACCTCATTGCATCTGTACCGTTCCTCTCGGGGAACTTCATCGAGGATTCCACTCGGATAAGCACTTAGTAAAGGAGGACTTCCACCTCATTGTATCTGTACTGTTCCTCTCAGGGAACTTCATCGACGATTCCACTCAGAGAAGCACTTAGTAAAGGAGGTCTTCCACCTCATTGTAACTGTGCCGTTCCTCTCAGGGAACTTCATCGAGAATTCCACTCAGATAAGCACCTTTTAAAGGAGGTCTTCCACCTCATTGCATCTGTGCCGTTCCTCTCAGGGAACTTCATCGAGGATTCCACTCAGATAAGCACTTAGTAAAGGAGGACTTCTTTGGAATCTTTCAATGTCTATAAAATCTCCTTAATACTAAGTCTTCCATTATGAGAAAATCTTAAAAATTGCATCTACTCTACTTGTCTACTAATCAGAAGGACTCGATGATTATATTCCAACACTTATCAATCTTGATACCTAAGACACGGTGTAACTATTTTGTACCATACGATACGTGATACTATAGTGACGATATTTCTACTACTTAACCTCACAGAACCAATCGACAACCTTTCCAAAATTATCTGAATACCACAATGTAGAAGGTGTACAAAAAGAACTTCAAAAATTCATCGATACAAAGACCAAGTATAGCAAACTTATACCAACGCCATTTCCCTAACATTGTTTGGCGAGAAACCGCGATAACTAATCACTATTTTTAATCAATTTTCAATATTGACTATTCTCTCGACGTGAGACGCCATCTCTGAGAACCTCTATGAATAACAATATTTCTTCTCAAGGAATATTTCATTTGTGTCTTCCGCTCTGAGAAGTACTTAGTAATTGAGGTCTTTCACTCGGGAAATCTTGTATTCTCATCTCTATACTGAAATCTTTTATTCCCATCTCCATATTGATCTTCCACACAGAGAGTCTTATTGAATCTGATCCGTTTGCAAGAAATTTCCTCAATGACTCAGTCCTCCATGCTGAGAAAATTTTAAGAAATCGTATCTACTCTTATGAAATCGTATCCATGTCTCTCAAAGACAAGATATGAAACTATTTTATTTTGCATACTTTACTACTGCACACAACGATTCCAAAAATATACTCCAATCCTCAATAATCTCGATACCTACGACACGGTGTAACTATTTTGCACCATAGGTTACGATGTAATGCTCTTTTTATAACAACTAACCTCTAAGAACTAATCAACAACTTTTCCAATATGTCTCGATATCTCGTAGAAGGTGTCAAAAAAAAAAAAAAAATGTGTTTCACAAGACAAAATTGTAATGAACCATGCAAAACTCATAACTTTTGGTTTAGTAGCCATGATATCCAACGAAATGGAACGATAACTTTATCTGAAGTAAAACTCCAATATGAAATAACAATTGCTTGTCAATCTGGTCAATTTTCAGCCACTATTCGTGTAAAACATCGACAAATAATCACTATCTTTCACAGAAAGTTTAACAACATAAATTATTCCAATGACATGGAAGCAATCCATCTTTGATATGAAACCACCATCTAGTTTCTTTCACAAACCTCGATATTTACGAAACACTTTTTGTTACTGATGTTAACCTCATAGATTTAATTCTCCTTATCCTCAATATATCTCACTCTCCGAAATCGCTATTATTATAGCATTATTCGAAAGGCAATCGCTATTATATTAACAACCTGATCAATATTAATTCAACGTTATTTTGCATCATTGTTTGACAAAAGAAAAACCGCGACATATAATCGCTATTCTGCAATAAACTTTCCAATATGGGGTATTCTATTAATATGGTACGCCATCCTTACTCTGAGTAAAGAGCTACAACAAGATATCACTTCCTATTTTAAAATAAAAACAAAAAGCTTTTAATTATCACCACTCTCTTCAAATATTTCGCCATTATATTTTACCGACTTGCGCCATTGTCGTGATCTCACGGATTATTTCTCTATTTCATTATATTTCAACATCCAAATTCAACTACTTGTTTCATTTTCACTATCCACTCTCGTCAAATTCAATCACAAGACTGATGGTTCAACTCTTTCCGTTTTTCAATGTCTACTTTGTTCCATCTTTTTCCATCTGCAGATCCATCTCGGATCAGTAGTAGGCCATCGCTCTTCTAATTTTCGTTGCCAACTATCTAGCGATTAATTTCATTTTTAATTTTTCGTTGCCTCGCATTCATAATTCATTCGTTTATCAATTCGTTCATTATTACTATTTTTCTAATTATTCATCCAGCTCGGCTCAATCCCTACACTACCGTAAGTTCATAAATCATTCCCACAAACGATCGCTCTCCAACCACCCGAAAGCTCTTCAATTTGTCATCAATTAACCCCCGAGGGAGGGCACCTCAAACCGAAGTCAATCGTTTGGGCCTTTTCGACGGCTGGTAATTGAATCAAAACCGTGCGAACGTCCGGTACGCCAACCTGGCCAACCGGGAGCTTAATCAATAATATCCTGCCACACACCGTTGTTAGTTCACCTTTGCACCGAAACGGTGTTGCCCCCATTGTGACCCCCTCCGGGCATGAAAAAAACCGACCGGGGCCGGAGTAGCAAACATCCGGAACGTCTTCAGAGGCCTCGGCCACGCCCCGCACCGGCCAAACACCATCATTAATAATGCTCTTTGTGTGTGACGAAGTGATGACAATCCACGAACCTGGGAACGCCGGAAGCCAAACCTACCTTTTCCCTCGTACGGGGAAAGCAATTTCATCGGCAATTCTTTTCGGCCGAAGGTTTGCCTGTAGTTTTTTGTTTGTTGTATGGGATGCCTTTTTCTTTCGGCCGCTTGCCTTTCTATCACATGGATCATTTCCCATTCAATACCGTTGCGGTGGTGGTGGTCATTGAAAAGAAGATAACGACGACGCCGACCTCGACGAGGGCGATGACGAAGACAATTCCAAGTCGAAGGAAGACAGCAGCTCGATAGCGAAACGACGAAATAATAATGCCTTTGACGTGACGTGACGTCGGTGAAAGTCCTCCATCGTCTTTCGAACGTGCAAATCCGAACCAGCGGGCCTCTTCCGATGGAAATGCCTAACAACAGGTTTCCGTATTCAAAATCATACCGACGCAACAGTTGAACCCCACTCCCGGGGGTGGCAAGGAAAATCAGTCAAAAGTCAGGAAGCAGCACGGAAATGACTCTCATAGTTTCGTTGGCACTCGGGGTTGAGGTGGTGGTGGTATTGAAAACTTCATAACGATAGTTTTTCCTGCTCGAACGGGGGCGACTTTCCGTCAAGTGACGTTCGGAGAACCGTGGAAATTCAAGCCACGAACGTCAACCGAACCCCCTCCGTTTTCTCTCGTTCGGTATGTTAAACATACACAAGGCCTGTGTTTTCCTCTTCCTTTTTTTTACAAAACGCTACCCAATGGTTCACGACCTACGGCCTACGTTCAGTACGTTATTTTCACGGACGATGGCATGACTGGAAAAGCCACAAGCATGCCAAGATTTTTTATGTTTTGTTCGCCCCCTCTTCTTTTCCTCCATCGTCCGTCGGCAACAGGTGTGTGCGTGTGAGACTTGGTTGGGTCCATCGTTTGTCTGCCCGTGCCACATTCCATTTCCCTCGTGGGAAAACTCGAAGGGTCGGTGCAAAATTCCACAATAACCTCATGTCGTGTGCATCGTGTACCGAGAGTAATTTCAGCAATTACTCCACAGGCGTGGCCTATAAAAACGGGAAACACACAGCGGTCTTGAACTTTCCTTTTTTGTTTCTTGTTTGAGCAATTAACAAAAGTAAGACGTAAAAATTGAAAAGCAAATTAAAATCATGCAAAAATTGCATCAATTCGTACTTTAAGGAGTTGTTTTAAATAAATTTGTTTATAACATTTATTAAAGCCACGGTTTTCGAAGGCTAAGCAAAGATAAATCTTCCTAAAGAATTGGTTTTTTAATATGGAGATAGTTTTTATGTTGCATTTTCATTTATTTATGTGGGAAAAACTTTTTAGAAATAATAACAGCTGGCTTTGGAATAAGGTAGCCATGACAATAAATGTATAAAATTCAAATTATTCCTGCCATGTCGAACATTTCCAGTCCAACACTGTATCCTTCGCCACACCAAAACTCCGTTTCACTGAAACAATTTTCCTTGAGAGTCGTCTCAGGACACACCGGACAGTTTTCGTTCGTCCTCTAATCGCCATAATTGTTCCCGTGGGAGTACCTCTTTGTAAAATGCTTATGTGTCACTGTGTGTAATCACTGTAACTAGATGTAGTCAGCCGTGCATCGCTGTACCCGTGCCCGTGTTGTTTTTTTTCCGTTGATGTTTAGACAATTGCGCCTGGCCGCGGAGTGCCTCGGAGTAGATGCACACATTCTTCACCGGAGCGTTTGTAATTAATCTTGTTAGTTAGCGGATCTCCGTGTGGCGTGCGGTTGAAGCGAAAGCATAAATCCTCGGAAAAGCCCCGCACCGAATCCGGTCCAGCCTTCAAAGTAATGCTCGTTCAAGCGATATTGTGTCTCGTGTGTTTGTGTGTGTGTGTTGTGATGTACTTATCATCGGCCTTTCCCCCACGAGGACGCAGAGGCACCTTCCGGGGCAAAGCCGCTTCCTCGTGGCACAACAAAGTTGTAATCTCTTTCGTTTTGTGGTGGCGTTTGGCAAACAGAACAATAAACCGTGGCTCGTTTGGAGCTCGGAGTGGAGATATAAATGGATATGAATTATTCGTTCCGCTGTGCGCTGGCGTTTAGCTCCACTTAATGGGATGATGATTTACGTGCCGCCCAAGATTTATGTTATTAACGTAAGGTTTCGCTTTTTTCTTCCTCCTCCTTTTCGCTTCTTGTGAACCTTCGCACCCTCCTCCCTCGTCCTCCTACACTTCCACAGGGTGCATCCTCTAGCTTAGTGGTAAAGTTCGCAGACACCGAGAAAGAGAGGCAACTCCGTCGTATGCAGCAAATGGCCGGCCATATGAACCTGCTGAGCCCGTTCGTGTTTAACCAGTTCGGACCGTACGGCGCCTACGCGCAGCAGCAGCAGGCGGCCCTCATGGCGGCCGCGACCGCCCAGGGAACGTACATCAATCCCATGGCCGCACTAGCAACACAAATACCTCACGCGCTGAACGGTAAGTGCCCGGCCGGGGAGGGCGCTCGCGGCGCCCACCAGCACCACCCGGACGACGGCTCGCTCGGCATGATGATGACGATGGCCACGATGACGGACGGCTCGGTTCGATTTGTTGCAGGTTCAGGACAGCCGGTGAACGGTGCCATCCCCTCGCTGCCGTCGCCCACGATGCCCACCTTCAACATGGCCGCACAAACGCCCAACGGCCAGCCGGCCGGCTCCGAGGCCGTCTACACCAACGGAATCCCCCAGACCTACCCCGGACGTAAGTAGCTCATCTTTCACGCCACCACTTTTCCACACTGCCCAAACCCACCCGTCCACCCTCATCCCCAAGGTGCTTGGCCACCTTTCCCGCCTTACGGCGAAGTTTGCTCTGCCGGAATCACAATAATTTATGCAGCCCTTTACGTAGATGCGCTGCACCTGTCGATACCCGCTCAAGGACTTCCGAACGGAGATGCCGCCCTGCCGCACGCCGCCTACCCCGGCATCCAGCCGTACCCCGGTGTCGGTAAGTTCCGCCTCGCTGGCCTCTTTACATGCGGCTCCTCGCATTTGCCTGTTTCTACTCTAAGGCTCAACTCCCGCCCACACACGAAACGCCACCACGTGAATGTCTAGAAGTTCTCCCTCCTTCCCCTCCACTCACTACACCCTCGGCCACCGCCCTTGTATGTCCGTGCGTTTCTCTGTACCACTCGTGTTTGTTGCTATGCTGTAGTGTTTTTCTATCGTACCTCACGTTCAATCTTATTTCTTTATCCACTTAGAGTTATTTACAGTTTGTCTTTCGATTAAATTTATATCCGCTACAGTTTTGTTCTCGTCCTACGTTGTCACGAAATTATTGTTATTTATTGTAACCTTTGTTTCGGACTACATTTTATCTCTATTGTTTTGCTACTGCTACCATTTGTCTAAAACAAGTGCACCTGCGTGTGGTTTAACATTTTTATTTCCTTGTTTTAGCTATCGTTATCGATATTCGCGTCGTGGTTTCTTCTTCGTCGCCCGCCAACCGTTTCGTTGTTAATGTGTCGATGTGTTTAACTTTCCGGTTACTTTAGATATTTTATACATGTTTTCTTCTGTGACACTTCATGCATCTTCCCTTGCACTAAATCATCATAAATTTATGAATTTAAAAGTTTCTGATAAAGTTGAATTGTAAAATTAATTTCAAAAGGACACTTTTTGTCACAAGCCAGATTTTGCCTACGATAGCCAAAATGAGTTGATTTTCGCTTTGCAGCGAATATCAATAACGAACGTATGGAGTGGCATAATAGAGAGTTAAAATTAATAGTATCAACCCCGATCAGCATCAACGGTCCACTGTTTACCTGTTTGCCTCAAAAAACATACTGCACTCTTTCAAAAATGGCATTGCACTGAAAAGCTGAAATAAAAACTAACGGAGAAGGAGAGGATAAAACAAAACAACACACGAACGGAGTAAAACATAACACAACAAGTATGTTGCAGCAGACTGGGTGGCTGAGGGAGCTTTATCCCAACTAGCGGCAGCGGTCGTTGAGTCATGTTTCATTGAAATTATAAACTTTCTCACCCGAAAACAAATAACAAACTTTAATTGCATTTCACTTCCATGCACTTCTACGTCCATGGGTGCCGCCGGATCCCTTGCTGGTCCCTTATTTTATCACACGTTTTTTGATACTCCGTTTTTGCCCCTCCCGTGGGGGTAAGCGCATTGGAACCATCTCGTTGTTGCTTCACACGTACCCCGTCCTTTAAACTGCACATACAGTTGGTGGAAACTCATTCGGGGGGACCCTTTTTATTTTTTGTTAAGTAATGATTCTGTTTGGTTTGATGTCAGAGAGTTGTGACGGTACACTTTCGACGTAACCACTTTTGCGTCCTGCATCATCAGCCCAGACACTCGCTTCTTGCTATTTGCGAAGCGCTCGGTTTTATTTCACATTTTATTTATTTTTTATTTGCCGAGACTCGTGCTTCCGCCACTCTCGACGATCGGATGGTTTATAACTTTACGACGGTAAATAACAACTTAGTTGCAAATTGCGACACTTTTTCACCCTTTGCCCGTCTGCTGCAACAATGGCACGGTTTACCGAGCGTTCCGGGATGCGTTAGTTTGTCCCCCAAAAACCTAAACTCAACCGTCGGTTTGCTACCAACGACCGAACGGCATGCACACCACTGTACGTGATCAAAACTGCAACTGTTAGCGTAAACAAACGCCACTCGTCGTCTCTGTGAGATGCTGTTTGTGCTGCATTGTCTGGGATTTAAGATGGCAAACAAACATTCCCGCATTTCATTCATTACAAATACGCCACCCCCGGCCACCACAGTGTGGGCCCGCTTGTCAGCGCTTACCTAAATTGCCGGTGACATTTAAATGGTACAAAATTTTAAATTGTCACTGCCTCCCGCCGGAAGCCCTCAGAATTAGTTTTTCTTCGGCGCGTTCCGTGCGCCACCAGGCGCCTCCATTGCTTTGGTGTCACTCGACGGAATTTCTCCGGCTCCCCGAGGGAGAAACCCCCCCCCCCCCCCCCCCCCTGCCATTTGACAACTTTCAGCTGTCGGGCAAAATTTTCAGTGAATCTCAATGAGGCGGAAGTAAATTAAATCTGATTTCACCCACCCACCCACTCCGGGCCACCCACTCTCCCGGTCGATAGGACGGCTGTGACTGTGTACTGCTTTGATTTGTGCAGAGTTTGCCGAACCGTACCGAAAGGAGCCGAAAGGAAGTTAGTCTACGGACAGAAGCGTATAGCTCCGGGCCAGCGCTGTTTACGTCAAAGGCAGTCCCGGATATTGACGGAGAAATTACTAATAGAATTAAATGTTCGCCGTCCCGAGCGCTTCCGTTGTGCCATCGTTTCGATGGCGTTCAGCAAAGCTCGGGTGTTTCGAGTGAAATGTTTACATTTGAAACGTTTCGTGTGCTTTAACAAGTAGAAAATATTTTATGATTTACACAAACTGCTAGTTTTGGTGTTTTGAGATAAAGTTAGCTTTGTCTTTGACACGTTGACTGCCAAGCGGTCTTAGAACACTTTTTAGTACTATCGGTTTTGGTCAAATTTATTAGTTAAATTTATACATGCGCCAGTTTTCAAAGACTAGGCAAATACTCAGCTTCACAATATATAAACTTACGATATCAATATAGTTTCATTTCTATCATTTTTAAAAATCTTTCATTTTTGACAGCCAGCTGTCATTAGTTCTACAACGTTTTTGTCCCATAATTAAATGAAAATGTTACTTAAAAATTATAGTAATAATTAATATCAATTCTTTGAAAAGTTAAGTTTTAGTTTAGCCTTCAAAATCGTCGGTTTAATAAATGTTATAAACAAATTTTATTAACGCATTGGGTATCAAGCGTTTTAGCACAAGTTTTTAGAACAATCTTTTTAATTAAATAGTGTTTATAATGTTTGTCAAACCGATGGTTTTCAAAGGCCAAAAACTTAGCTTCCCAAATAACTTATTTTTAATATTGCTTGCTATAGTTTTTATGTTGCATTTTCATTTGTTCATGTGTCACAAACTTTTTAGAACTAGTTGCTGCTGTCATCCACTTTTGGGTGACGTGGTACGTGTTAAAAAAGATTGTACTCAAAACGTGGCGCTTGGCAGTCAACGTGTTAAACATCAAACAGATATTTTTCATTGGTCTTTTCCTTTTTCTCGATCAAATAGTTTTATAAACACTTTTCTAGCACAAAAACCAATACTTGAACAAGTGGCGATTGCTGGAACAAAGAAAAATACATCAATGCTAACAGCTTGGGTACAAATGCCGTATGAAGAACCAAAACATCCTCCACAGTTTAACGACAGCTTATGGCCACCCAAACCCCTACGGTGAAGGTACAGCCGGAAAAGCCATGTAAAAGACGATCGAGTATTACTCTCCGTTCCTTCTTGCTTTATTTCACGCAGTTGATATTTTCGAGCTCATATTTTCCCACGTCGAGAAAATGTTGTGTGCCATTTTCGGGCAAGATTTATGCACCGCTCCTGTTTTATTATTACTGCCACTAACTTCTGGCCCCATTTTTTTTGCCTCGCATTCGGTTTGTGAGTGGTTGTTACGGAGCTTTTACCGCACCGAAAGACCCCGGACCGCTGGGCGAACAAAGAAAACTACCCCTAACGGATTATGGAATTGCGAATAGGCCATTGGTTGTGAGTTTAAGTGGATTCCAGTGTGGTGGAAAAAAATGTCTATCCCACCCGCTGTTCAATGAACCAATTTTTGCTGCGCTGTTCAGACGAGAGTCGCTCCAATATCCCCCATATCGGCAATGGATCGTCTTGCTTCTAGCCGTTTATCTCCGGATGCCTATTTTTTTTTTGCGGGCCCAATGTGTTACTGCGCAGCATAACAACAGATCTACAAAATCGGTAGCCATTCCGAGGATGGGTTTGGTGTGGAAAATTATGACCTTGTTGTTTTTCCGATATACTTTCGTCTCATCTTCCTAGTGAAGCATGTTTTTCAGCCCGGAAAGGGCTTTTTCCAGTCCATCCGCCACACATACCATTCCAAAAACACAGCGGAAAAAAAGCCCAACAGTAAAAACCCATCCGTGTGTTGAGCCTGAAACATGGAAGAATGCGCCCAGTTTTTCCTCTCCATCTCTTTCCTATCTTTTCTTCGCCCAACATCCTTACGGTTTCTCCGTAACCCCCCCCTCCCTATCCACACAGTCAATGCCCAACGGGGGCGACGATTTGGTCTACAGAATTTTCCATTTCATTAAACAATACTTTTAGGCAATTGGTTTTTAGCAGCTTGAATTATGGGGCCAGCTTCAGCCAGGCCACGGCAATAATCACCATGTGGTGCCAAACGGTCCAGGTCGGGTTGTAATTTTCAGCTCAACACGGGGGCAAACCTTTCCCGGTACCTCATGATAAAGCGGTTACCTTGATAACGATAAGCCACATGGTAACCCCTGCTTATCTTTATAGTCTTTTTAACGACGGATAGTCATTACATTTCGGACGCAACCGGGAAGTTTGAGTACCGTTCGATTTTGAAAAGTACTCGAATGAAGTACGAATGGTGGAATATGTTTTGATCTCATTTTATGAGTCAGAAGTAACACAAGTTTTAGGTTAAAATGATCTCATTTCAGCATGAAAGTAATCTAATAATATACTTTTATGTTTACGTCAAACTAAAGGAAGTGACCAAAACTAAAACCTTCAATAATGTCTTGTCTAATCAAGTCTTAGCGCGTATATCAAATAAGTGTATAATAAAAAAAAATTGATCCCAAATTTGTTTCCGAATTCGTTTCCATGCTGCCAGTGCGTTGCAGAATTATGCTTAACAGTAGACACCTCAACTAAATTCGCTTTGTGCCTAGTGCGTCATACATTTTACAAAGCTTTACCATTTTGTTCATTCCACGTAGCTGTAGCTAGTAGCTGAAAGTAGAAACAATTGTCCCCGTGAGCGTGGATCAAGTTCGAGTGCCAAAAAGGTCGCACTGAATCGCCATTGATGCCAGCTCGTCGACATTCGCCGACGAGATCCATGCTTGCGCCCGACAATCCCTATAGGCTGTCCCCTGCCCTTCAACACGATCCCACCGAATCGATATTTCTACTGTGTGTTGTTGATGTATACTTGTTTTTTGATTGTAAATTTGTAAATTTAACAGCCTACCCAGCCGTTTATGGACAATTTCCGCAAGCTATTCCGCAACCGATTGCCGCCGTTGCACCAGCACAGCGCGAAGGTAAGCATCGCCTTCCCATCTCCAAGACCGCCAGAAACTGCCCCGCCAAAAAAAGGGCTTAAGAGAACGTAAAAAAAACCCAAGCCAGTGGAGTTAGCAATAATTTGAACGCTCGGAAATTACAAAGTAGACGAAAATCAAAACGAGATAAACGACCAGTTCATTGATAAATTTTGGATCAAACGTTATTAGACGACTGGCAATTTGAATTAACGAAGTAACTCGAATAAATCAGTCTAAACATTAACTAGTTCCACGGAACTGACCCGCAGACGAACACGTTTTGCAACACCCCGGATCGGTTTTTCAAAGTCCCGAAAATGAGAACCAAAAAACATTCTTGATCTACGAAAACCCCGCCAAAGTACAACGATGCGACCAATAGTTCCCATGTTTTACTGTTACGCTCATTATTAGTGTTTTCTCTATGTTTCTGTATGTTTGTGTGTGCGTGTCTGTATGTATGTTATTTACGTTATTGGCCGCTTTCGAAGGATAGCGAGTTTGAGTTTTGTTCTTCCACTTCTGTTCGGTGTGAACTAATGCTACCTTACCATCGGGGACGAGCCGTTTCTGCTTTCGGACACGCTGACACGACATAGTTCGGTGGATTTATCCAACAGGTGGAACACCTCACTACCCGATTAAGCAGAACCGGCTGTCCCCAAAGGTCAAAGGGGCGATTTAGTACGCGCCGTGAAGATTTAACATCAGGATCGTTCATATTCAGTTCCAAACTCCAAACCTTTCGAAATCTACGCCTGATTTGGCCCCCGATTCTCGTTGTTTTACGCTCTTTCTTCAGTTTGTTATCTGTTCCTGTGTCTTACGTAATGCACCTTTCAATGTTTGATTTTATACGTGTTTTCCCTGCCTCATACTATGTCACTCGAATCCCTTTTAGCGTATGAACTAAAAAAAAGCTAGAAAAAAAAAGCTAGTAGAAAACTCGCTAGACATAAGATAAGACCTTTCGAGCTTTCTGGGCTAGTTTCATATACCTTCACACTCCGGTACGGGTCTAATCAGTCTCGTATTCCGCGTGCGATTAGACGCTTACCGCCGGTGTTCACCTTTTCGTTTCATTCCTTTTAATTTTACCTAGAAGAAACAAGAAAAAACACCACTCATGAGCCATATGCCGTTTCTGAGTCGTATGATCCAGTCGAACACAACCCAAAGCTCGTCTCGGCTGAGGGTCGCCGGTAGACGGAACCGCTCTCTTCCAGCTATCGCATTGTTTTCTTTGCAAACCCTTTTAGTTGATCATCCAAAATGAACACAATTTTTACGTTGGTGATGGATTGTTTTAATTTTCTGTAAAGACATGTTGATGTTCCCAGGCTGCTCCATATCGGGCCCGGAGGGTTGCAACCTGTTCATCTACCATCTGCCCCAGGAGTTCGGCGACGGCGAGCTGATGCAGATGTTTATGCCCTTCGGAACTGTGATAAGTTCTAAAGTCTTCATCGATCGAGCTACCAACCAGAGTAAATGTTTCGGTAAGTTGATTTGAAGAAAAGTTTAATCCAATGCCACTGATATAGCATTTGCATTGGCAAGATTGTGTAAGTACATTATCTTTATCTCTATTCTTCTCTCTATTTTTCCTCCCCCCGCACAGGTTTTGTATCGTTTGACAATCCAGCCAGCGCTCAAGCTGCGATTCAAGCCATGAACGGTTTTCAGATTGGTATGAAAAGACTGAAAGTTCAGCTGAAAAGACCAAAGGATGCGAATAGACCCTATTAACAATCAGAGATTAAAAGCGCTTTAAAGAGTGCTTCTGGTGAGTGTTCAATCGTTTATTTCTTTGAATTTATAACTCCCGCCAACTAACGTGGTCCCTTTCCTCCCAAGACCGTACCAGTGAAGTTATGAACATATCAATACAACTCCACTCTTTTCTCCCTTTTTTTCTATTCTCGCACTTTCCACGCAACCAAACATGTTGCCAACTTCGGACACCAAACGTACGTACGTATCTTCAACAGCTGAAGCTTTAAAATATGAAGTTAATCCTTAGACAAATTTAATCTAATATCATCAATTATCAGTGCAGTTATGAATAGAACAAACAAAACTACAACCAATCGCTTAAAGTTTAAAAAGGAAAAAAAACCAACCTAACAACACATATGAGGAAAAAAGGAGGAAAAGTTTAATCTACTTAATATAAAAAAACAAACAAAAAAACCTACACTAAACAAAAAAAAAACAACAACCAACAGATTACAAAGCTATACAACAACTGTTATGGCAGTGAATTTCATCTTATAATAAATCTTATATACCAACCTACGGCCGTTCGTGGAGGCAGTACCGCAGTGCGCGCTGCAGTTGCAGCCGAGTTGAATCAGCTTTTGATTCACGTCGGCACGTCAGCGGGCGTCATCCTGGTACCTGGGAACAAGAGGGCACCGGCACGGGCACCGGCGAACGGCACCAGCTACATCGGGAGGGCAAAACAAGCGTTTCATTGGCGGCGGACGACGGCACCGTTTCACGTAGCAGCAGTTGGCCGGAAGGCGAAAGAAAGGCGTTTGCCAAACCGGGAAGCGCGGTGATAGGGTGGCAGAAGTACGTACATGATCTTACAGTTAAGTTGAGCTACGAACTAGATAAACAACCGAACACTCTCAACGATTTTCATCCAGTAGTTGAATAAGCGGAAGGATACGGCCCTTAAGAATGATGCTGCGAGATTGTTGAACTCAATACAGAACAGGCTTTTCTTTTCATTAGCGCACAGCTTCCTCCAACTGCTAGGGCAGACGATCGCTTTGGAATATTTTATAACCCCATATTAGCAACGTTAATCGATCACAGCTTGGGAAACGATCGAGTCGGTAAAACTTTTTGTAACGAATTGAGTATTTTCATCGGAATAATTCAATCATCATAAATCAATTTAAATACCACAAACTTTTCTTAAATTTTTAATTTTAAATTAAATTTTTAAACAGATTTATTGATGTACGATCATGATTCCATTTCATATTGGAGTTGTACGCGAATTGATGCATAGCAACAATCTCCTTTTTCCGAACAGCTTTTTAAGTTGTTGGAAGAACAATACAAACATTTTGTCACCCTTCTGCTATCGCAATTACATCACAAGATTTTCTAAGCTCACTAAGTCCTTGCAGAACATTATACTAAACGAATTTGTAGTATGAATGCATTTACCGAAGAAATTTTGACTCAAAAGCTAGCCCAAGCAAACAGAGGTGCATTATGTTAACTTCTTTGCAAACAACCCATGCAAAAATGACGTCCTTATACCCTGGAGCTAGTTGCGTTTTTTCTTCTTTTCTTCGAATTTTAGATCGCTTAAAACATTAACAATTGCATTATCCACGAGCCGGCAGGGTACTGAAATACCGCACGGCACACATTAACTATGTAAACAGACTACATAAAACTAACACAAAAAAAAACACGGTACTGGGAGTATGTAGACAACAGGAATTAGTTCTAAAGTTGAATCAACCGCATAGATGAATAATGATGTAAAACAAATAACAAAACAACCAAGTGCAAGGCGTGTGGCTGGAAGGGAAACATTGCAACAATGGAGCCACGTCATCCTACCAAATTAATTGAAATCAATAAATAAATAACAAGTAAACCACAAAAAGAAACCAAACTTACTTCATAAGATAATTACGGACCGGCATGAAAAAAAAAGATCACAAACAAACAAACAAATATTTTACATAAAACGCATAGACATGTGGTAATCGACGATGTAGCCCATACTTTAGTATACTAGATAGCAATAATTTTTTCTTGAACACAATTTTTCATCAATATCGATTCGACTCTTCTGTAAAGGCAGTACTTACTTATGAGCCTTTACTTACTCTCACCTACCTCGTTGAATGAGGTTCTTGCGTTCCCCCTTCCCAACCCAACCCCCGCTCCCTTTTACCGGTACACTGTTACGCTACTTGCAATGACACGTTTAGAAAGTTCAATTTCTCACCTATAACAACATCAACCACTTTATGCACGCGTATGATCTATTGACAAGCTTTTCACATAATCTCAAAATTCTGCATATAATCAAACCTTCCCATTTGGGAAGACTAATAAGGAAACAACAGGAAATAGGAATTACTTTCGAAAGTAAATTTATTAAAATAAAAAAAAATAAAACTAGTTCCAATGCCAGTGGTATCGTGTAACCAGGTAGCTAAATATTTAACAACACTGAACCGAAATGGAATACTTTAGTGTGCTTTAGGTTCTCTAGATCGTGTTTGCATCGTTTTACCTACTGCAGTATTAATTTATCTTTATCGATTGCCAATGTATGTTAGTTTCCTGCAAGCGCCTTTCAAAGCCTTCCCCTCCTATTTCTCTTCATTAACACAGACATACATACACAAAAACACACTCACCTACACACACACACAGTCCCATACAAGTATAGGCTTTTGATAAAAGGCATTGCAAGGATTTGCGATAACATGCGTTTCCTCTTTCAACTAGTCAGCTAGTAGGGTAAGAATTTGAGTATATCCAAATCTACAAATCAGCCCGCCACCGTAGAGCTTTGCGTTTCGTAGTTTTGCATCCCTCCAGAATGTTGCCCGCCACCACCACCGCCGTGGCGGCGTGGGCACGTTGGGCATCTTAGTAATCGGATTCCTGCCTAAAAGAAAACAAACAAAAAAAAACATATTAGGGATTGTAGTCATAGTCACTTGAACGAACGATTCAAGCATAAAACTTTAAACTAATATTGAAAACGAACGAGTATAACCAAAAACTCACACACAAATCGTATAAGAACTACTAATTCAAATGAGAATCTACAGCTAAGCAAAGCCAAAAAGAAACAAACATATACACGAGCGGCGTATCGCGACGCATTTGATACGCGCGTCAATGCTGGCAATGCCGATCGAGAAATGTGATCGTCAACCGTGGTACGGATTAGCAGAATGTTAAGATTGTGGGATTTTTCTAGCGAGAAAACGTAAGCAAACATGTCTTTACCGTTGATCGAGTCTTGCGCTAAATTAATCAACGCTTAAGTTACGATACGTTTGCACCTTCAAACAGCAAGTTGCTTGTTCTATACGAAGGTAGATAACCTATAAACCGGCATCAGTACAGGAAGCATGTCGACCGACGTGGTACATTTCTATCATTTTTCATTAACGGTTAAGTTTGAAAGATCATCTTTGAAAGCTAGTTTATAAATAATCATAGTGGAAAAACTGAGTTTAATTGTAAATATTTGTTATCAGTTTGAAAATATATAATCCTTTCACGAATAATAATTTCAATCGAGGTGGTTAACCATATATTATTAAGATTTTCTTTTCGGTTTACCCTGTGTGTTAGAATTTCATTTGAGTATGTTGAATTTTATAGCATCACTTCGCTTCAAAAGGTTTCAGTAAAATCACGAAGATTTATGCAACGCAAAATGTTGAGTCGGTTATCAATTATTGCATCGATGCAGCGCACAATCTCAATACATCGATGATGTAGAGCATTTACGTTAAGTTCTGCCTCAGTTTTCTTTTGTTTTTGAATGTGTATCACTTCAGCATGCTTTCAGGGTCGTGTTGTGCTTGCCCTCATCAGTTGCACCATTCGTGGTATCCGATGTTGACAATTGACAACTTGCTTGTTCCCATTTTCGCCATAAACGCTTCGACCATTTCAAAACCCACCCATCCTCGGCATTTGCTTTACCGAACCGGTTCGGTGGTGTCACTGCGTAGGAAATTCCCAAACAGCTGCAAAACACATAAACGAAAACATACTATTGTTAGATAAACCAACAAAATGGGCTGTGATTTCAAGGTATGATTTGCAAAACCAAAAAAAAAAAAGAACAAATGAACGAACGCAACATTTATCGATAGCGAAAAACCCCATCACATCACAACCGACCGGCTGAGTTGTATCCCCGTCAAACGTCATGCGGATGCGGATCCAAAATTACCCAGTGCCTATTCGTTTCATCCGTTTTCCTTTTCGTTTGGCTGTATGGATGTACACTGCATGTAATCACTGAGTTGAGGCGTTTTCCCTCCCCCCTGCGAGCGACGATCAATTTGCCAAACTGTGAAGGATTGTCCGCTGTTTTCCCTGAAAGCATGCTGGGACCCATAGTGCGGAGAGCCTGTGGGGCGCGTTAAAGCATAAAGAAAAATGCTGCTGAAACCGACCATCGACCAGGAAGGTTTGATTCTTTGCCAAAACTCGAGTTGACAAAAAAACAAAAACAAGTAGGAAGAAAAACCCACATACATAGACAAATTGTTCAAAGCACCTGTACATAGAAGTAAACTCGAAGAAGATTTTTTTCTCTCTCTATTCTACGTATAACAAACCAAACCAAAAAAAAATACTACAAACCTTAGTAGCAAACCTAGCAAGTATATCTTACACGACACCCACTAGCTGAACGGCGTACTGGATGCGAAACTATATAAATATATTGGAAGCCATATCAGTTATTGAGACTTAAAGTTTCATTTTCGAACGCTACGAACGTAGAAACGAGCCATGAGCCATATTGCCATCTTGACCGCGCGGAGAGCATCTAGAATCCTAACGTCTTTATTGCGTCAGAATGCATATGAACAAATACAACCACTAGAGTTTGGAGCGCCATTGGCGGTCTTGCAACACGATGAACCAAAAAAAGAAGAAGGGGAGAAAAAATAAAAATGGTGACATTATAGCAAAACAAGTAAACAAAACTAGTCTAATAATTAAATAAAACAAAGATCCAGCATCCAAACATATAAACTACTTGAACAGATAAACAAACACAACAAAGTATGAATGAAAAAAATGGACTACAGCCCAACGAACGTGAACCCACCTTCTTCGAGAGAAAAAGCTTTGAAACTTTTCCGTCAAGTTTGATTTTTCTCTCACACTCTACTTGTCTCTCAAAACTATCTCTATCTCTCACCCTCTCTCTACTCTCTCGCTCTATCTTGACAGGGAGCTTTGATTTGTATCCCTCCTAAACTGCCTCTTTAAAGTAATGTAGTTAGTGTCCTCCCTTCTCGAAGTTAGTTACCCGTCCCGTCCTATCTCTCGATATGGCTTATCGGTGATTTATTCACGTACGAATTTTGTTCTGGTGTTTTGTTTGTTTTTTTTTTATGAAACTAGCTTCAGTTTTAAACAGTTTGATACTTTACAATAACTTTTCCTTTCCATTGGTTTTTCAAAACATTAAGTTGTAAAGAACATTTGTTTTTATTAACATAAACATAACCTTGCCATAAGTTTTTCTTTCTCAAACCTTTACTATGTTATTTGCAGCACAATTCTGGGAGTAGTTCTTATTTTCTACTTCCAATTATTTTTCACTACAACAAGAGATTGCGACCGTGCCGTAACGAGGAGAATGGGAGTGACTAAGTAGCATCACGCAAAACAAACGAAGGTATCTTTATAGTATTTAAGGCAGAGGAGCTAGAGTATGGTAGTAGCAAGTATGGTATGGTATTGTAGGCAGCAAAGTTGGCCGGATAACACTCGAAGGACACAGGACAAGCGTGTTACAAACTAGGTGAAATAAATGCCCGTATCAAATCCGTACTGAATCTAGTAGCTCGGTTAGCGATCTCCTTGCATGGACCCTTAGCATACACTACAACACGTACGTACATTCTTTCTCCGTACTCCGAATGGACGGTGGAAACAAGGAATTGGTTTGGTTTTGTTCGAAAGCCCTTCGCCGCCGTTCCCGTAGGCTTCAGTTTCAATCGTAGAGAAATCCTTTCTTTCCAGCAAAGGGATGCCACCAAAAATCAGTGTAATTAAACTCATGTGATAGTTAGATCATCATGTTTGCGACCGAGTCATTGTTTGTTGCTTTCGAGGCAAATCATATAGTGAGTTTATTTTCTCCCTCAAACCAACTACACAGTTACTAACACACTTACAAAAAGAATTAAAAACAAAAGCAACAAACGTAGCGGTAAAGTAGATGCAGAACATAGGTAAAAGTTCTTTATTTGCTTGAACCAGTGAAGGAAGCTAACGCTAACACGACAGAATATACATACATATATACATATATATACATATATTTAGAGATTCGAATTATTATACACATTTATCTTTATAACACGTGTACACACGCATCACACAGAGTTACATTAACAGAAGTATTAACTTGGCACACTAGATCGAAGCAAAAACCGCGAACCAAACTACTACTACTACACTGGTCCAGAGTATTCAGCAGTGGAGGCGAATATTATTCCGGGGAGAAATTATTTTAAACTCTTGAAAGTTAGAGTATTTGCAGTGGAAAAAAGGGAGGCGCAGTCCGGCGTACATACGGAATACATAGCATAAGTAAATAGAGGCGTATTGGTGCACATGTTCGCACCGACGCACACGAGGGTTTGGCCTTTGGTGCTGTTGTGTGTGCATATGTGCATAAATATACGCACATTACGTAGTTATAACTAGATGATACAAACAGTGTAGTAAGCTATTTGCAAGAAAACAATTCACGGGAGGTAAGCGGCAGTGTAAAAATCTAGGATACAGGGTATTTCTTGCAATTATTGAAAATAATGAGAAATTAAATACTTATAGGAATCATGTTGACTACCGATGGCGGCAGAGAGTAAAACAAAACTTAAACTTTTAATACTATTACGAAACTCATTATTATTGCGATGACTAATGCAAACTCCTTAATTATATACATTTTGCTAAATATTATTCCAATTACGAAACACGACCATCCCGGGCGGAATCGGCGGTTCAGTTTATTCAAATCAAATGATCATTCTATGAGATCGGGACAAGAATTTACACAACGCATTAATCCTTACTCTTATATAATCATAACACATTATTAAAAGAAATCTAAAGCATTTAAACACCCTTACGTAATAAGAAACAGTACTCGTAACGGCGGCAGTTGCAACTCGTTCACGTTTCTAGATGGCCCTCCGAACCATTTTACGATCCCTTCGTTCCGATTCGCTACACAGATTCGATTCCATTTACATTTCTGTAGCCTTTAGACGTTCAGGCCTGTGGAAGGAAGAGAAGTAAGCAGTCACGGAATGGGGTAAAGTAAACGAAAGCGATATGGTGTTTAAAGAGGATTAGTTTTGTGATATGAATATTTGTAAAGAAAAGATACATCTCTTTATGAAATTTGCTAAAATTGAAAACAGGAAATAAAAAATACGCGATAGGCCCCCCTCCCCACCGGGTAGGATGCGAACAAACTCGACGACGGTAGGCGAGCAGGCTTTCCACTCGGAAACAAAAGGAAGACATATTCGTAAACAATAAAGTAATGATGAATTTATTAACATTTTACAATTTATTACACCGGAAACACGGAAACTCTTCGCACTTGCAAATGGTGAAAAGGAAGGAAGGTGACATAACACCGAAGTTATCAACAATCGGTCGGAACGAAACGTCCAATTGGCATGGAAATGAACTAGTCCTGATGATGAACATCAATCAATTTCGATTTTCTTATCGTACAAACCACCTATTCGGTTTTGATTTCCAAGTGGAATTTGTTAGGCTTCCTCAATGTAAGAGGGGACTTTAGTTTCTTCCATTCAAGTTTTTTTTTTCTATTTGGAAGCTCAAACCTGTAGTTCTGTGTTATAAAAAAACAATGCTTCTATTTAACTAGAACAATAGGCTCATTTAAAATTTATACAGAGCAAAATTTACTTGCAATTCGCAGAAAGCACATCTAGTTCGGCATATTTTGCATCTAGCCATTTGCGAGGTATCGATAAAAAAATCATCAAAAAAAAGAATACAAACCATCTAAGTTTTAATACATACTAACTTAGCAGATTTTTTGCATACTTTAAATAACTGATAATTAGTAGTTTGAAACTCAGATTTAAGGCGACCCGATGCCGTCAAATGGGCAGGGCCATCAATTGGTGCAGCACGTTTAAGGTATAGAATCAATCAAAGAGGAGCCAAAGCAGAATGACGCAGGAATTCCTGGACGATGAGCTCTGACGGGCGAAAGATGTAGCGCCGGGCTGGAGATGGGCGCACAAGATGAAAGAAATATATATATACCATATATACAAACAAACTACTTTAAACAAAAATTCACTAAACTAAAATCCAATGTGAGGACATCTGTACATTGCGATATTTGACGCTTCGAAACAAAAAAAAGTATATATATAAATGATAATTTAGTATATTTAGTATAACAAAAGGATCGTAAACGATAACTCGTAGCAGCAGAGCCACAAATTGATAACATGTCATGTGAGAACTAACCAAACAAACAAACAAACAAACAAAATAAAACAAACAAACAACCAAGCAGAAGTAAAAAAAAACATACAAGCGGAATGTAGATCGGAGGGAAAACACTGACGGTGAATACTGGAATGCTAAAACTTATTAAAATTAAATGAAATTTTTAGACAAATTTACTTTGTTTTCTTTTTTTCGAAATTGAGAAAACAAGGATCAGACGGAATTCCAAAAGCACTCGCGTTTGTTGCCGTGCACGTCAGCCCTGCACAATACCTACAAAGTAACCGAATGGGTAACGGTTTTAGGAAGGGTTTAATAAAGTATTCACCGACGTACTGGGTAAATTTAATTAGTAACGTAATTTGAAATACCAAATTCTATTCCTGCGAAAAAAACAACCTAGATTTGATTATTTGAATCTGAATGTTTTTTTTTTCTCTCTCCTTACATTACTCAACATAAACGCACAATGTCAGAAAACCAAACTCAGTTGATAGTGCATTCTTCGTGAACTTATGGTTATGACACTACATATTCTCTTTGCAAGCAAATTTGTTAACCATTCCTTCAATGGGGATTTTAGTTAGCGAGTAATCGAAAAGGTTTGATTGTCTTTATATCAGTTGTGATATTGGAAAAAAAATATTGGAGGAAAAGTGATTCACGCATATTTGTTATTAATTTACGTAAAACAAAGCACATTAGCATTAGTGAGTGATAAAGCACATCTACTGGTATTGAACATGATTCGATCCAACCAATCGGAACGGAATAATAGAATTTAATCCAAGACCGAAATACAAAACGTCAGCATGGAATAGCCCCCCCCCCAAAAGCCTCCGAATTTCACTGCATTGCGGTCGCATTGTTTCCACAACGTACACCCCCGTGTGTATGTTTGTGTGTATGTGTGTGCAACGCACGCACGTGCACAATACAAAGTCAAATAATTCATGAGCAACCCCATGAAACGGATAATTCATATGAAACAAATATTAAATGTACGCCAGGTAGAGCAGACACAAAATAATTAAATGGGAAACTTTAATTATTACGACAATATGGTATTATAATAAAAGTAACATAAAGAAAAATTGAAATGAAGCCTTAAACCATGTATATGCTACATTAAAAGCCGACTGTACACGACTTAATTGATGGTGAAACGAGAGTTTTCCAACTAACAAACCATAACAACAACAACTACTACTACTACAAAATGGCCACAACAACATGAAGAGTACACGTGCGCTTTCAAATCCTGGCACATATGAACAATCACACAAGCATACCGATACATCGACACACCAAAATACACAACGGACTCACACTCAACTGCATGCATTCTTCAGTGGGACAAGAAAACAGCACGTGCCACGATTTGCACGTGGTAGGACGACACCGATGGTTTGAATGGAAACCTGGGTTCAAGCTGGAAATGTCGTTTGTGGAGCGGCCCAACAAACCCGGCATCGACTAACGACCACAGATCGCTTAACAACCTACGCCCAACAACCACTACGACCATTTGAATGGTTTCAATCAAAGAATTTTCTCTTTAAAAAAAAATCTTTAAACGGATAATACAAAGCACATCTGCTGGAGGCAAGGAGGAAACAAACGAAATAAAAAAAACACAAACAAAGAGGCAGAAGGTCTACAAAGCAGGGGCCGTACTAACTTTAAATAAGCATGTATCCTAATACTACTACTTTAAATGGAACGTTTCATCGCGATGCAGCACGCTATGCGGTGCGATGATGGCACAGGGAACGACTGTTTGTACCATATCTCTCCGGATTGCTTCGGCCGGGCACGAAGATGCAAATTGGTGCCAGCGCCGTGGACGTAGCGAGTAAGTGGATTGGAAAGGTATAATTTGCGGCATCAATCCTACCAAACTGTCCCTCTACTGTCTCGCCCCTCTCACTTAAGAATTCAGTTGTAGCTAACGGCCCGAATGTTTCGTCCCTTTCGACCGTTTATGTTGCACAATTGTTTGATCTGTTTAACCAAACCGGAAATATTTGAAAATTAGTGCAAATTGAATGCAAGACGAATCCACGTTTCCGGCCGTAACTCGTGAACTTTTCTGTTCGGTAACGGAGCAAAAGGCAACGTCGATGAAAAGGCAAAGTAGAGTTCCAATTTGTTTGCGCTAACCACACGTAGATCGATATGATCGCTAACGGAACGGAAACGGAATTCAAACAATGATTACTAGCATAGTTGAAATTAACAAACGGGAGAATAGAAAGGGAAGAAATAAATAACAAAATACAGAATGTACTGGGGTAGAAACCCTACCCGGGACGAGGCCGCTGGTGAAAAGGTATATATTTATAAAAATAAGAATTATTTATATTGAAACTAAAAAACACAAACACAACAGAATAGAACAGCCGACGTAGTGGAAGAAAACAAGGGGGAATTAGCAGCACGAGCATGATCTAAATTTTAAGTACAACAGTATTAGATGTGCAAGAAAAGGGCAACATTTGAAAAGTGAACAAAAGAGCGTTCATCGGTTCATTGCATGGATAGTGCTAGTGTTTTACTGCAATTATTTTCTTCTAATCTTTGCCCTCCTCCTACAATACCAGCAAATGACAATTTTTATTTATTGTTTGTACTGAATTCAAGCGGAGACTCAAGCCTCGGTGGTACGTAACATTACTTAGTCAAACGCGATAAACATACCGTGTACGAATACAATTCTTTACCATGTCTTCATCGAAACCGAACCGGAAATTCCATCAGCCAAACAACAAAACGATCTCATCAAAATGAAGAAAAGAAAAAAAACACACACACACACACGACAGTGCTGCAAACGGAAACTCAAATCATATCAAACAGGTACTAAAACTAATGGTGAATGGATGAGTAATACGGTTTGTGGAGGAAAATGTTCCAGTTGATAATTTAAAACCCTAAAATATAAAACTATGTTTAAGACCCTTCCGACTTGACACTACTTAATGATTGCTTTACCACCATGGAACCATTGAATAGGATGGTGAACAATAAAATACGGTTCGCTTCGGTGTCCGAAAGGATACGATCGGTTAACCGATCTCTTTGTACTTCCTTTTGTTTTTCGATTATGTAATCTCAAACCAATACTGTCCGTATACTCTCAACAGCTTCGGCCACAATGGAGCCCGACTAATAGAAATCGATATTGAAAATGGTTTTGAACTGTATTGGAAATGAGTTAAAATAAAGCCACAAAGCCACACGGTGCAGCATCCAGCAGAGTATATAAAGAGCCATTTTGAGGAAGAAAGTTCTTAACAAATTATACAATAACTATTGAGTAAGAAAACCGTATATAGTAAACACTACAATCCAACCAATATAAGGGCTTGCGCAACACTAAACCGCAAACGCCACTAATAGCCCTTTACCAGAAGGCGGAAATGGAAACAACAGGCACATCCTTACTTTAATTACAAATACAAAATACATCCGTACTATTACAAATATTTCCATAAACATTCGCGTGTCCTATGACGGGGCCGATACTTTACGCTCGTAATCCACTTTTGGCGTACATGGCAGTAAAGGCGAAGAGTGTACCTTAAATGAAAATGACAAGTAGATCCAAATTCGTAACGGCCCGCACGGACGAAAGTGTAAAACAATCAAAGCCCAGCACAAGAACAACCGGTACCGGAAGACAAAACACGAAAAACAAACTGTTGGCCTTTTTCCACACGCTTCACGCTGTGTTGTCTTTGTTGATGCGGTAGTGTGGAAGGTAGTAAAATTATTGAAAGAGAAAGAATGTAGCAACACGGAAGATGGCAGCTGGAAGCTGGAAGCTGGAAGCGATTCTGGGCCGCACTGGACCACGGAATGGATCCGTGCTGTACGCGAACCTTTCCGTCGAATTAAATTACATATTTTCAAAATACTTGGCAATGCATTACACATTACGAACACAGGCACAAACACTAGAAGCCCAACTCATCCATTATCATACCCATCGTACAACTTTACTTACTCTCGTTCGTAGTGTTACATGGAGCTTTTTTCTGAATTTGTTAAATCATTGCTTACATTAGAGAGTAAGAGTGCTGATATGATGCTCGTCAAACACGCACGCCTGGATAACCAGGGAACATCAATAAATGCCAAAAACATTAAATAAGGAGCATATTATATGAGAAGCGAAAGCATAAGTCTGCGAAGCAAACAGAGGCCGGGTGGGAGTGAAAGAAACACATAACGTATGCTATTAGGAAGGATGAGACGGACGGTGGCAGTTAGTTATAAATCGATGCAAATTTGACTGGATGCGAACGAGTTGGAGTCCCAAATTGATTGGCAGCTCGTGCACGAGACGATTGTACGAGCACTAACTACGAGATCGTGCGATCGTGAATCATTAAACATTGACCCATCTGTACTGAAATGGGAGACGGCTAGAAGAAAAAAAATCTAAATCTGTACACAAACACATTACGAGACCAGTGGTGTAGTAAACGCAACGTCACGCGTCAACAGTAAACCGTGAAACAGTTGCAGTGAATTTAGCGAAAAAGCTGTACAGAAACCCAAGGCGCAGAGGTGAAAAACAATTGCGGCAAGCACCACCAATGAGGGGTAGGCCAACCAGTCAAGAACAAGTTACTTGCTATATTATTAGAAAAGTTAATGCGAAATGTAGGCGAAAACAAAATAAATCTAACATGATTGAAACAGGAGGAAAAAAGTTAAAAACTTATTATGACTTATCATCAATTAATTATTAGTATCGAAGGTGATTACATAAACTGAGCAGTACGCAAAAGAAACCAAACTAAAACAAACAAACAAACAAACAAACAAACAAAGAAAAAAAACTCGTAGTAAAATACCAACCAACAACAACAAGAGAAGAAAAACCCGAAAAAAGCGATAAAAATATATGAAAATAAACTAATTTTATTATTGAACACTTACTTATTGATTCTTGCAATTCTATTACAAAATGCAAACAAAATAATTCTAATTATGATTATGATTATTGTGACCACTGTACTAGCAAACAAACAGGTAAACGAGGACGAAACGGTGGGCAAATTAAATAATGATAGGGACAGTGAATGAGCTAGGCAAAACTGTGCAGAACAAAAACAAAAAAGCGGAGAAATACACACACACACAGACACACACACACACACACCTACAGACACATACACAACCGATCATTGAATTATTTTGTAGATGAAGGCCCACACTGAATGCCCGTCGCGCAGTGTCGTCGGATTGTCACTGATAGACTTTCACTCAGCGTGTTAAGGATAAGAGGAATTTACAGGATAGTTGCGATAGTCTAGGACTAGCACGGGTACGTGAAACAGGCAGCGTCATTCCCGTTAGCAGCTGATTTACGAAAATATTCTCAAAAAGTAGAAGCTCCTAAAAAGAAATAATAAAAAAAAAATGTCCATTGCAAATGCTAACAGTGACAATTCGTTACGATTGTCTTCGATGATCAGAAAAATTATTATATATAAAAAAAGAAAAAAAAACATATTATCTTTATAACGAAGAAAAGTAACAAAATAAAAGTTAAAAATACACTTTTAAACTACGGGTCCAATTATTTTGCAACTGGTTTTGAAAGAAAAAAATCTTAATTCATATGAAGGTACGCCATAAAGGTTTGAAAACAACAGAAAGTTCTTTTTAATAATTTTATTATTTAATTGATTTTCTTCATAGTCGTATTATTAATCTTAAAATAAACGATCACTTAAAACAATGTTTCAGTAATTTCTTCAATCCTTGTTTGCCATTTGTCTTCCCAACACACAAAAACAAGTTATGTAACATCTGTGTTTTCAGCTTCGAATAGGTAATACCAACAAAATTTTATTATTCACTGGCGGCGATGAAAGCTTTTCCATTATTCTTGCCGTCGAAGAAAATCTCGGTTCTTTATATTCAACTTAATTGTATTTAACCAAATGATCCTTGATTTTTAAGAGATGCTTTTGTACAGCGATATGTAAAAAGGGTAAGTTCACCAACAGTGGGTGACGTTTAATAAAATCCTAGCTTAAAGGTAAAATAAATACCACAGTGATAGATATCCTAGTATGGAGTGATCTTTGATATTCTACGGAGTGTTCAAAACATAAATCATATCGCACCGTAATAAATTAAAGCTCCAAAGTTATAACTTTCGATCTAATTTTACAATTAAAGCTCTTAAGTTATAATTTTTGAAATTCGCCTCAAAAAAAATTACAGTCAAAATTTATTAAGGGTTTCCCAATCATAATTGGTATAAATATGTAAAATATTGTGTTCTTCATACATGTAAATTACATTATATTGTTAGTTACATGACTAATTGCACCACTATTGGTATCATTATCCTACATAAACATGAATTCGACATATTTTTCTGGATAAATCATTGACAACTAATGTAAGAAAGGTTTGTTCACAATTTAGAGGTTTTCCAAGTTTGTTAAAACTTTGGGAGCATTTGTTGGAAAAAATTAAACTTGGCTTGAACACTAACTTTCTCAAAACTTTTTTCAAAATTGATACAATTGAACATACGTATTCCATGGTGTGTAGTGTTTGTAATGTAATGTTCCAAGAGTCATGCGTAAATTCTTACTGTTGTTTGACTTTTCTTTCAATTCATTTATTTGAAGAATTATTTGAAACAACCAATTTTAAAAACCTGCTATTGCTACAATATCAAGTAGATAAAAATGAATTGGTTTTATTTTAAGTATTGTTGTTGTGCGTCGTCAGAACAGAACGCAAAGTTGCGCATACCTGGAAAAGATTAACGTATCTTGTTCTCCAGTGTGACATGTTTATACACAAAGTAAAGTGCCACGTGCACAACCTACTTAAAATATTAAGCAAATCACATGACACGCAGTGGTGTCTACGGACTCCACTCTATCCCTTCGGCCGGCCCGAGTGGCGCGTAACCGAAAAGGGATTTTATTTAAATTACAGAACTTCACTCATTGTCCATCTGTTCCTTTGCGCGTGTTGAATTATCACCTGATAGTCCCTAAATCCAGATTTATGGTATAGCGCCTGTCTAGTCTTTAATTGTACATCATATTCACATAAATTTTACAGTTTAATCTCGTCCCGAACAGACACCTCCGGTTATGTGGCGTAAACAAGTTCCGGCACTCTTTTGTGCACGTTCCGAACCGGACAGTTGAAGCCCCATCGATAAGTCTCCCTCACCAGGTGTCCATTTGGGTTGTGTCGAGCCGATTTTGTGAAATCCCCCACGCAACATTCGCCGTGGAAAACACGTCAAACGGACCCCCATCGGTTTGGACTGTGATTCTCTCGGGGACACGCCGAGTCCGATCGGCCGCACATGGAAACAATCGGCCTCCTAGATAGTTACAAAATTTTAAATCAATTGCACACACTGAAAATTTCAACGCATCAATTAATTTATACTACCCCATTGTTTAAAGTCGCGCCGAATGGCCCGTTCGGCCCGATTGAAGGGCTCCGTGGAGGTAAAACGCACAAACCCCAGCTGCAATCGCTGACGGATCGGCATGCGACGTGACACATTGTAGCCGTCCTTCTGTTTTCGGCGGCACCAGCAGGGACATTTTTTGTCGTCATTAAAATATAATGACTTTTCCGCCCGGTGCGCGCGAGGGTTATCGCACCGATGGCATCGGCTCCCGCGGAAAGCCAAGTGTGACCTGGGAAACACCTACGCTAAATGGAGGTTTTCCACCCCGACCCGGTCTCGGGCGACAACATGCCAGCGGGTTCGCACATATTTTGACACGTGTTAACCACGGTGGCAGCACCGCTTGATGGAATGCCCGTATTAACGTCCATCCACCGCCATTGCGGGGGAACTGTGCAGAGGATGGTGGAAAGAATCCGTTACTGTCAAAACCAACCCGTGACCAAACCAGCTCGGTTTGGGCACAAATGCGCTGGAATAGTGTAAACAGTAGATGCATATCACAGTTCATGTTGGTGATGCTGTCAAATTTGAGCAGCATTAGTAAACGGTCAATCCAGAAAGAGTGAATGCAAGGAAAGAACCATTTGAAACATGGAGAATACACAAGTTTTTCAAGAGGAAAGTATGCTGTGATATTAATCTGTTTTTAATGAAGCAACAATGTAAGTATACTTCATATCTAAAATGATTGTTTGGAGTTGAATTTATACAATACCTTCGCAGAGAAATCGTCACCATTTGAACATTTTCTATACACCATCAATTCAAAAAGCTTAATCAAAACTAGTTTAAATAAGAAACTAATTGCTAATATTTGGATTAAAAAGCGAACAATCATTTCCTAACGAGTGAAAGAATGAGAAAACTAATGTTACAAGAAAACTGATTGATACAAAGAATACGAGTATTTACTTCCTTCCGACGTTGGAATAATTTAAAAGCTGCTGAAGAAAATTAAATTTTCTAGTTGAAAACTTGTTTTATTTATTGCACCATTGTTTGAAATTATTTGCATGTTGCCGGACATTGGCAATTTATGTGTTTTATGTCTTTCCAAACCAATCATGGCATTGTTTAATAATACGGATCTAAACCTCAGAAAATCTAGCTTCAACAAACCAAAAAGAATAAATATACCAGGTAAAGGTCCTAGAAAAGTGAGTTCAATATGGAACGCACACAAACCAACAGTTTCTATTTGATCTATTTAGGATTGCTACATTTTGCTGCGTAAATAAACGCAATGTTTGCACACTAGACAGTTTCCAGTTACTCTGATGGTGTTTCCATCCCACAACGGAATAGCCTTAGCTGAAAAGCAATTAATCTGAGTTATTTTTAATGAACCACAAGTTTTTTTTTCTGCATTTGTGTTTCTCTATTTATACCGACGTTCCGGCCTTTGAAGGAATTTGATTTCATTGAACGCCTACAATTTGGAGTAAAAAACCTTAACGGACATTTTTATGTTTGATATTGATTTTGGATCGAGTTTTCCTCCTTTTCTCTTCGTAATTCCAATGGCAAACATGCGAGACGATTATTTGTCATTGGGAGCACTGTTGGTGAAAAAGTCTATTCATGTTTTTTATGTCCGCATGTTTTGTTCCCTCATTCGATTGCTTGTTTGATTCACCTTTCGCCGCGATGCTGGTAGGAAGTTCTTTTTTCCCAATTTCGTTTCCATTCAAATGGAGCTTCCGCAAAGTCCGCAATGGTACGCAAATGAGCTTAAAATGGTACGCCCGGTGCCAGCGTAGGCAGGACACAGATGAAGCGAACCAGAACGATTGCCTGAAAGCAAATGAATATTGCTTTTCCCGCACACCCACACAGAGCCTCCCCAAGGGATGCAACGCAACGGAAGTGACAGTAAATGATGTCCAATTCACTACCTAGCAGTTCAACAATCAAAGGTCATCCGAGAGGAAAAGAAGTGCGCGCCCGAATCGGTACGTCGCAATTCTGCATAGATTTCGCTATCCATAAAAATAATCACCTTCTTCATCTCACCCTCGTTGCATCGGTCTTTGTCATTTGGGGTCCAACGGTTCGGGTCCGGTGTTTTTTTTTCTCTTACTTATCACTACCACTATCTCGAAATCCTTCTCCAACTTAATGCCGGCTAGAAACGGGTGGGCCCAGATGCAGTACAATGGCCGGCAATGGATTAACGGTGATCTATGCTCACAATAAATTTGCCTGGAATTAATTACAGTAAAACTTAAAATAATTAATTGTTGATCTTTCGCAACCCCGCAACGTTTCTTGATACGGTCTGCCGTTTAGTTACAATTCGTCTTCCCCGGGTACAAACTCTTGCAGTTGGCAGACAAATCCTTTCGCTCGGTGGGCACCCTTGAAAAGTCCGCAGCCAGAGGGGAAGATGTTTTCGAAAGGCTGCAGCAATTATTCTGGAGGATTTTTCTCCTTAAAATACGGCTCCAATTAACACCGGATCGGATGCCTTCGGTCCACTTTACAATTATTTTCACACCAAGAGAGAATAATGATCGTTAGCGCTCCGGTAAATGGAGTCGTAGTAGGCGTGTACGGATAGTGGTTGCCTTTTGTTATTTTTCATTAGAACGCGTTGAAAACTGTTATCTAAATATAAAAGAATTTATTTAAAAAAATAAGCTTTCAATATCCCATCAACAGTTCGTGAGATTATTTGATGATAAGTAACTATTTTAATGGCAGTAAAAAGCAAGTGCATCCGTGAAACCTAACAGACTGTTTTCCCACAATTTCCAGAAGCCACAACCCTCTAAAAGGATGAGAAAACTATTGGAGAAATTAAATAAAACCGATAACTTTACAGTAATTACGACATACGAGTTTTATCAACCGATGTACTCAGAGTCATCAGGGCACCAAACTTCGGTGCGGTTCACCGAGTGGCTTTTATCTGGTGCCTTGTTTTATTTTGCGTCCAATGTAAAATTAAAAATAAAAAAACACCCACGCCCTCACATACAACCCGAAGCACTCCGAAAATAATCCATTAAGCAACGTATTTACTCCTTTTCGTAACAAAATCCAAACTTTGCCCCATTCTCCGAAGTCTGTGCGGCAAGATGAAAGGTCGAAACCCACGACAATCGACAGGAAGCCGGCAAGGAAAAACGCATCAGCATGGCTCCACCGTTTGCCGGCCGGAGACGAGCCAGCCTCGTACGTGTCGGCGCCCCGAAGAAGGTCCCGAGAGCGGTGGCCAGGCCACTCTTCCCGGGCACGGCTTCATCAATGCCACAAAAGCCCTTGAGCCTCGCGGCACCGCCAACCTTCCGCCTGGACCGGACGACGGTTGTTTATTTTACACTGAAAGAGAGTCAAAATGACATTTTCATTAAACCGTCGACCGACTAACCTCCGCACGCCTTCCCCGGGGCGTCTTTTGCTGCTTTCGCAGTCCCTCCAGGAAAAAGGCGGACACATTGTGCCCCGGTGCAGTTGCCCGGTGTTTTTCTTCCAAAGACTAATGAAAACATTGTCGATTGTGTTTTTCTGGAAATAATTGGATTTTTCGGCAGACACCGAACAAACGATGAGCGTGCGAGCGCGCGTGTGTTGTTGGTCGAACCGGCCGAAGTTCCGGAACATCGGTGGATGCAGCCCAAAGTCCTTCCGATTGACCGTTGTCCGTCGCGTCGGGGGGTTTTGTTTGGGGATTTTTGGGTCCCACCAAGGACCCTTCGGAGTGTATGTGCACAACGAGGCTAATGTGTGTCTGAGTTCCGGCGAAACACATGCTGGAGAATTTAGCGAAAGACATGCGAAAGCCAAAACTGCACCCAAAAGATGCTTGCGGAGCGGGTCAATCGTCAACATGGTGAGTTGGTCCAATCTTTCGACGGTCAAATTGTGTAGATACGGCGATGCTGGCCCCCAGAAGAGTGTATTTCGTCTTCTTGGCGAAGCGGAAAGAAAACTGAACAAGCTGGCAGGAAACTCCCGTAACGGATGATAATGATAAGAGCTGACGGAAACCACTTAATCTTGGGACAAGTCTTTGCGACATTGTGCTCGATCTTTTGTGAATTTTTCGTCCTTGTGCGACGAAACTCTGTACCGGTGCTGTACTCGAAGTTTAAGAACATTTAATTACGTTCTCCTGCTGGTGTAGGAGGAACTCGGGTTGCATGTAACCTCTATTATACTTTATGGCAGATGTAAGATAGAAAACTTTTACCAATCCCGAATCCTTGATCAACATTCGTTTCACGATCAAAGTTTGTTGTGTTAAGATTCTTCATTAAATTAGATACTTGATAAGAACAGTGATGCTCAGCATAGTTAAAATATGTTCCGCAAATTTGTTTTATTTTATAAATTCTTTTTTTTGTCACTCTTTGTGCAGGATGTCGTTTTAGGAGCGTAACGTCAAATTTTCCTACAGAAAATGATAAAAGTGTCTAAAAATGACCTACTGTGTGCACGATATGATGAACTTTTTAGTTAAAAAGGAATTCAAAGATATGTAAACATAAATCTGCAGAGCATGCAAAGAATGATTTCTTTTCATATTAGAGCTTCAATTACCATAAAAAAACCTAATGCATTTAGCAAAAAACTGCAAAAAACCAAAGCATTTTATCATTTTAAATCCTTGTTGGTACACGTTTTGTTATAATTGATGATCACCAATATTCTACCAACCAAAAATGTAAAAGTAAACCCAAAAATGGCAGTTCTCTCAAATGCATTTATTATCATTTATATCCAACAATGCAACAACTGGAATAACAAAGATATAAAGTCAATTAACCAATCTGTTCACATACTCCATCGAGTTTCCTTATGGCTTGCTCACGAAGGTAGTCGTAAATTGTTTCATCCCTACCTTACTGCCGTGCCTCGCACAAATGAACAAGGATTAAAAGTAATGGTTTAATATAATAGCAAAGTTTATACTTAATTACTCACCGGGTATGGTCACCGGGAAAACGCTCTGCTGGCTGTTGACCCCGGAAGGGCAGGAAAATCACCGAAGATACTTCGGCGGGTTCCGCTTTCGAGCGTCTTCGACGGGAACCGGGAACATCTCGCCTGGAACGGCCCGACGGGAAGAAGAAGTGAGCCAATTTGTGACGTCCTTTATTAAATTTTTCGTTTTATGCCACGACAGCTCCTGCGAAGAGTGACCCGTTTACGTTCCGTCGTAAGAATGTTATGAAATCGTAAAACACGATCATCAAATGTCATGCCTTCTGTGTCCTCCGCTCTCGCCAGCTGTTGGTGGTTAAGGACATTGTGTATATGAGTGGTGGGTGCATGTGTATGTGTGTGGGAGTGTTTTTTTCTAACACATGTACATTTTCGGTGGTTTTAATTGATTGTTTAATCCATCCGAAAATGCGTCCCAACGACTCCAGCGGTATTACCAATTAATGGTGCCATATTGCAACAGACAATGTCCCGTTAATTCACTAGTTTTCTGATTTTTTTATAACACTCCCTCCCCCCCTCCCCCTGTCTCTCCGTTCGTGTCCTTCGCTACCTTAGGGATCTGGACCGTAATGCGTACTTAACGAACGGAACAAGATTTCAACCGAGAGCAAACGGAGCCCATCTTCAACGCTTCCAGCCGCAGACAAAGGAAAGTAAACCGCAGATGTTCATTATAGCTCAATAAAATGGCACGAAATATTAGCTGAAGATATTTTGCACCCTGCTCCTGCTTGTGCAAGGGATGGCGAACCGGAGACAATCAGTTTCAGTTGCTTTGCCTTCCTGCAAGAGATAGTGAGGAGAGACCAATTTCTTGCACTGAAAGTAATGAAAGTTTTCTTCATCTTGGCTTGTGTTGTAACCTGTGAATTGCAAATCAGTTAAAAAGCTTACGATTAAAATGATCCAAGAAAATATGTTTGTCCCTTTAAAAGGAACCCCTGGGGCCAACGAATGATTTTAAATATTGATGACACAAACAACTTTCTGTAGGATTGTATCGAATACTTCCAATATATCATCAAAGTCTTACTTATGCAACACATTTTTATTACACTCGCACTATGATCACTTCTATCGAAATCCATTTATTTTCCCTTCAATTGAGCGCCATTGAACTTCAATAAAACACCAGCTTAGCTCGGGCATATCCTTCAAAGCCCCCCCGAACTACTTCGTAGCGTCTGCACACAAGTATCAACTCCTCCGTATTCAATTTCCCATTAACTATGACTCTTCAAACAACGCTAATAAATTATAGGCTCTCGGCTTTCGGCGGGCGAGCTAATCAAAATGAAATTCACGCTAGCTGTCGCTCCACACGTCCGCCGAATGCGAGTCGAATGTGGCTCACCAGCTCAACATGTGTCACATATGCGCCAGCATGGCCTGTCTCCAACCCCCCTTCCTGCCCACATCACTTGCACGGCCGTCTGCACAGTCGTGCGTGTCGAAAATCGTTCAATGAAGACCCCACAAATTGCCTCCATCACTTAGCATTTTATCGTTTATCCTGTTGTCGATGCCATTTCCACTTCCGCTTGCCCCATCCCAACCCCATCCGGGCGCTGCTGTTGCTTCACTTTCACTTTACGGTTCCACGCCGGGGCTCCACACGCGACCGGGAGACGAATCGAGCGAATCGACGCCACACACTGCTCACCGGGTTTGGAAGCTCATTATAATTTCAAACGCCTACATATCCGCCCTCGGAAAGATATGGCACAGCTCCAAACGATCGAATCTCCCCAGAAAAGGAACGAAGGATTTGCCATCCGGAAAGAGTCACTAACCGGCACCCGAGCAGACGACCGTTCTCGCCGACCCGGAAGAGTGTGAACGCGTTTACGGATCACTTCACGGATTGCTGCCCTGCAATGTACGTAGGGTAACGGCACAGACACACAAGCCTTTTGAGAATATCAAACGGAAAACGGAAGTGGCGAAAAATTCATAAAAAAATCTCAATTATTATTCTGTCCTACCATCCCGAAAGACATATGTTTCCGACCCCCATAAACCGCCAATGCATGGTGGCAATCTGTGCAGTGCACCGAACTCGATAGAGTAATTCGATGGAGTAGAAATTTGAAAACTCGAAAATTTGGCTTCGACTTTGTCTTGCCGAGGGACGGGAAGGTAATATCGGGGTGGAACGAAACGATTTCATACCTGTTGAACGTTATCGATGGATTGTTGAATAATTTTAAGGAGTACCTTAGCGTTCACAAATACTATTTTAGATAGGAAACATTTGTTGCTATTCTTCATCTTGGTTTTATTCTATATTCCTCTGGATTTGGAGTCAATTATTATGAAAGTAATGTAAAATTTTCATGACCTCAAGTCAGTTATTACGTCGGATTGGGCGTACTACTAGGGCCCCAAGCAGCTATGAGTTAATGTCCCAAAAAATATGCACTATTTTCACCACATATTTTTTCGTGTTAAAGTTTATAAAATTTCAACTAAAGTTAAACCATGAAAAGCTTTCAAATTAAAATTTTATTTCAATTTACCTCAATGTTATTCAATCGAAATGCTGTTAATTTTGCTTATTTCATGTTAAATCATCAATAATATTCACAAGGATAATTTTCGTGCTTCCATCCGATTCAAAACTAAAAAAGACCATTTTGTAAAATGTTTGAAAAAGAAAAAGTTAATGCCACATCTAAATTTGCAAGACACTACTTTTGCTAATCCATATATGTGCATTGCCTTTAAAGTATTTTGAGAATTTTCCACGTTGTGGTGTAAAGCAGCCTTAAGCTGATCTAGATTATAAATGACTAGATCATAAGTATAGATAAGAATAATAGTCAGTCTGATACGAAACATTGTACAACGTTTTAAATAAGATATGTATTCTGACTGAACTAGGAAAACAAGAAAAGGCGAAGTTTGGTGACCCTTTCTTCATCAAAACTCAAATCAGATAGTTCAGTAGCACCCATTACACATTTTTATATTCTTCTGCCTACTTTCATTCTATCTACGTTCATTCGGCCGCTAAGCAACAATCATGTAACGCATTTCATGAAAAAATATGCTATCATAAGAAATAACAGCTGCTTAGCTGTGTATAAGACGTATTGAAGCATTTAGAGTTATATTTACCGTTTTATATTGATACAAACTGCTTTGCTATTTAAAGACTTAACTTCTATAATTGTAGCAAAGCATCCCCAAAACAGATTATAAATCACAAAGAACAAAATTCATCATACGTACAACAGCTCGATGCTCCAAACCAGTTGTCTACTTCTCACACCATTTTATAACACAAACGGTTCCCCTTTCGCTTTCCGATTTTCCGAGCGGTAATGTATACACTCCACCAAACAAATTACGGAAATAATCAAATAACTGTTATGTCGGACCAATTTGAGATCAATTTGTAGTTCCAACTGGGGTGTAGGAAATTTCACGAGGCGCGAGGAGGTGTGCATATGAGTTGTGCATGCAGATGTGGTTTTAAAAAACGGTGGCTCGAAAGAAATTCGATTACTTCAAATTTATTGGTTTCATTAATCGAATGAAATGCGTGGGGGAACGGAAATGCTTCAATCAGCCAGAAGGGAGATTAAAACGGTGTGAGCATGCAACTGCAACGATTTGTTGAGCATAGTTAAAGGTGTGTGTTTTCGATTCAAATGCTCAAATAATTCGCAATAGTGCGATTAAATTTTACTTTGTGTTGAATCAAATGATTTTACTGTTATACCTTTTGAACGTATTTGTTCTTTGATTGTACCGGCTTCTAAAAAGAGCAACAAGCGCTACCGTAGCGCTAAAGCAAGTAAATGACAGAATCAAAACATATTAAACATTTCAACACCAATTATCTGTTAGTTCACGTAAGTGCCCGTTTCAATCAACACCTTAATGATGAACGAAAGGAGGCGAGGACGCGTCGAGAATCCCGATGTTGCCACTTGTTCCAACCCAAAAAAACGAGGTTGCACCACAAAGATCAACTGTTTTACTGCACCCGGGTTGGGCCATTTGCCAATTCGGTACGTGTGCATGGTAGTATTGCTTTGCACCGAAGGTGGAACCTACGGCCGTACGTGCGGGTTTAAAAATGAAATGAGAAAATATATGTGGCAGTTGAAGGTACAAATGGTCTGACTGCTGGAGTGTGGAACGCAAGATGCATACAAATGCTTCATTAGGTGCTAAAAGGTGTCGGAATGCCCTCCGAGTGTTCTTTAGATCCTGGGGTGCATTTCATCTGCTTTAATTCTTCCATCTTCACGGTTTCCATGGAAACTTCTAAAAAGTTGCAAGGAGAATAATTGGTCATATTTTCATTTCTGGCATTCGAAATCGTACGCTCAAGAAGTTGGTGTTTTTGAAACGTAAATATAAACTTTAACGGCATAACTAAATAATGAACTACATTTTAATTCCAACCTATCCTGTTTTAATGAGATTTTAGACAATGAAACGAGAGAACATTTATAGAAATATTCCTGCATTTTTCATTTACATTCACCCATTAATGAAATACAGTTCAATCACCATTGCAACGCTCTTCACTCAATCAGGCGCCTCAAACTCATTAAAATATCTCCACTGTGCATCATCCTGCATGTCAAACATCGGTTGCCAAATTTAATAATAACCCAAAAGGCTCATATTTTAACCCCACACAGTAAGTGTCCATAATTAAATTCGCATCCGTGCGGTCCTGTCGCTGCAAGCGAAACAAATGATTATCACTCTCGGTCTCTGAACCGATCCGTTCTTCAACCGGGGGCGTGATTTTACGTCACGTAATATTCTGCAGCAACAACAACAACAACAACAGCAAGTCCCCACGACAAATTGCCCATTATTCGAAACAATCTCATTCAATTTCCCGTAGCCCTTTCAACGAACCGCATGGCTGCTGCTGCCGAGCAACAACAGAAAAAGGCCAGTCTCCTCCACCATCATGGCGCATCATCGGCTCCCCGGCAGGAGTTTTGTATGATGAGCCCGAGCGACGCTTCCGAAACATATCTCATTAGTCGTTCATATCTTCCGCAGCAAACAGGAAGTCAGTTCAAATAAGTTTTAATTGTGTTACCGGTAAACATCGCCCATCGAATGCTTTTTGTTCGGGCCGGACTCGGGCGGTTTTGCGAGCGCCCACGATGACGGCCGGGCTGGCGGGTGCTGTTCGTTGTGGTGCTCTATGCAAATATGTGCGCACTACTTCTGCTGCATATGACTTCATGCGAGCAACCTACGGCTAAAAAAGGCGGGTACCGATGGAAATTTACACAGAAAGCGACACACGATGTTTTGCACTCCGGTGCAACGGTCCTGTGAGAAAACATTGTTTGAAAAATTGTTATTTATTCCTGTTGCGCTTCAATAAATGCGATATTTACCGCCGACGGGAATAAACAGTTTACTAACAAGCTCGAGGGTAACAACGGCTTTTGTAACATTACATGGCGCATGAGTACATTTTTACTGCTCAGTAGAGCACTTCTTGCATTTTAGAACTTTCACCGCAACAATACCATTCTATGCAACTTTTATTTTGAGCGACAGAGATATCAGGAACGGAAAACAAATCACACCGAGAGCCATCGTACCGGGACAAAATAATCGGAACAAGTTTATTCCTTTCGTAAAATTCACGGACGAAGTGTCTTGCAAAGTAAATAAAGGAAATAAATATTAACAAATACAATACAGCATGTGTATATGTTGATATACATTCATGTAAATAGGAGGATATTTTTGCTGCAAGAAAAAAAATCTTCACACTGCACCATAAACAAACAGTTCACTACAACGACCTGCACGGTTGCACGCTGGACGTCGAACAACCGGGGCATCGTGCCAGACGACGAAATAAACCATCGCGCGCCGGCACGACCTAGCACTATCGGTGTTTTTAACGGCTTGGTGTCTTGCCAAATGTCTAACGAACGACCGATTGATGATGGAAGATGTGTCGGAGAATGTAATGCATCATCCCTTCGGCCCTTCCACCAAGACTGCCGCGCCCTCTCGCCCTCTCTTCAGTGGAAATAAAACGTGGAAACCTGTTCGTCATCCAAGCGTCAGTCAGGGACGCAACCGGAACGCTACTGGAAATCAGTCGCTTGCTGCGTTTTTACGCCTTCATGCTACCGAATTTATGGCCCCAGTTCTATACCGTCGAACGGTCGAGCGCCGAGCCGGAAGGAAAACGGGGTCGAAAGTTTTTACTTCCCACCCCCCAACCCCATCACGGTGGCCACCTCGGGGCGTATCTCGTTATATTTTTATGGATCGTGCACACATTCGCTTTTACCCGTACGGTGCGCCCTTTCGCCGAAATGAAACGTTTAGTGAGTTTGGTTTGGATGAGTAGGGGGACGGAGGGTGGGATCTTGTACAGGACCCTTCGGGAATCCGATTCAACTCTGCTGTTAACCCGAGTGCCAAAGTTTACTATGCGCCGATATTAAGTGTTACTCTACAACAAATTTAACGCGGGTCTGAAGATGAGAAGTGGTTGATCTTTCGGAAATCGGGCAAGATGCCATTATTGTCTCCGTCTGTTGCGATGTAAGGGGGTCTGAATACTATAGTGCAGCTTTTTTAAAATGCCTCAAAAATCACACCCATATGTATATTTCTAAAATAAAAAGATGAAGGTAGATTGAAATTCATTAACTGATTTGACAGATGACTTTATAGAGGAAGTGTTATTAAATTATTTGACCTTAACGAGAGACAACTTAATTTTTTTTTAAAGTAGTTTCTTTATTTAGTTTCTCATCTCGAGCTCATCAAGCCTTTTATAGAAATTATCATCATTTTGATTTACATACAATGGTTCTTCCTACAAATGTTCATAGATAGAAACTAATGAATACCACGCGATATTTCTTACACAGACATGTTCTCTGAATCCCACCAAAAACTGTACCCTATAGATTCCTTTTGCTACCACTTCTAATGTGGCTCCACAAAGGGGAGGGGAAGGGGGAGGGGTGTAAAACGGGGCAGCTATTGTGCAACGGTGGTAGCCAGACGGAACCAAGTCAGGAACCGAGAAATGATCACTCTGCCAGAGCTGCTGCACATCAACGTCAGGCAAGCGTTATTTTCGGTGCACATAAAATCTGAAGAAGTGCAGTTTTGCCCCCATCGTCCCGAAGCTTTTGCCCCCATTTCCGAGGTTTTCGGAGGGTTCGCCATCCTAGCAGTGTATCCTGCAGCTTTGCCAGCCGTCAGAAGCAGATATGCCAGGGGTTTTTGACTCACCGCAAGCATGTCACCGCAAACATCGACAGAATTGGTGGGTGTGAATGCTGCTTCCCGTTCGGGCAAGCACACCGAGGGCACACTGATTTCCGAAGCAACCGCCAAAATGGCGACCCGGGGATGGTTTAAGGCGAGATTTTTTTTTGTCTATCCCGGTTTGAGTGTTCCCGGTTTACGATCCAAGATAAATATTGAGCAGTGCCATATTTTGGAACAGACGCGAAAAAAGCTGGCAAAAAGTACTGTATTATGTTGGAAAACTGTTGGGAATAGGTTTCTGAAAAACGATATTCTCTGTTTGCCCTAAAAACAAATATGAAGGTTCTCGAACCTCATTTGAAATTTGGTTTAATTAAGACAAAGAGCCTTCCTCCTTTTTTTACTTAACAAATCTTATTGTAAATGAAAACACCTGTTTCTCCCATTACAAAAAAAAAGCATTCAAATTATGTACAATGGGAACGTATTTAAGTAAACGCACGCCTTCAGCACGTTCGGTGAGGGAAACCGTTTTTTCCTGAACAAAACTTATGCAAAACAGCGTTTAAAACAACAGCCGCATTAAGACGTCCATAATGAGTGGAAACTATTTACGAAGCGCAGATGTTTTCCACGACGAATTTGCTTCCGTACGGAACAAAAATCCATCGAAACGTCCTTCTGGCACGTGTACCAACCATTCCCGCATAATATGAAACGTAAGCACAGCGAGTAAAGTATGCTGGCACCTTTTCAAGCACCTTTTCAGGCCACCATTCCTCTGCTGCTGCAACGAGAGTTTCGTTGTTTTTCTGCATCTCGAAAGAAAATCCCTTTTTTGTGCTGGCGTGAAGGTTTTCACCCACGGGGCAAGCATTATTAATTGCACCTCCGTGAGTAGGCGTTATTGTGGGGCAAAAAAACTAACATGTGTTTCGGAATGAGCACACTGTGCGCCGTACCGTCCCGTCGTACCATATTGGCAACCACTAATGCCGTGCAAGCTGCCACGGCAAAGCGGGGAACCCGCCACGGAACTGATGCCTCCGCTTGAATGCTTACGAAGTATCTCATTACCTACTAGGTTCCCACTATCGATGGTCGTAGTTTCTGCTTTTCTTTTCCAATCAAAACCACACGCGAAAGGATGCTAGGATGGTTCCGTCGACAATGCGCCAAGCAACAACCGCCACCATAACGACGCACGCCAAAAACTGAGGATGCTGAAGCCCGACCACTTGCTGCTAACGATGACGATCGGCTATTAAAGCAACAAATTGCCTTGTAAGTCAATTTCACGTCTAACAAGCGCGTTTTCCACCACAAAGCCTTCGTGTGCGGCAAAGGAAAACCCGCGCCAATTCTTACGGTGTCATCCTTCCGTACCGTTCCCCATGCGCGAAACACCTACACAAACAATCTGTTATATGTTTGATAGTATCACTTGCACCGCCCGGGCGGACCTCCGTCCACCCTCCGCCGAGGCTCCATCACACACGCTTCGACCGTCGATGCTCCTGCCAAAACATCCCTCGAGTTAAACCGGAGCAGAGCGGGACCTTGCGGGGAGGCGCCCAGCCCGGGAGTAATTAATGTTTTCGATGGCAAGGAGCTGATGGGAGCTAAATTTTCATTTCATTCTGTTTGTTCACGTTTCCACCAGAGTAGACACTTTGATGCGGCCAAGTCATGCAAGATGATGCTTAACGGTGGGAGCGAATGGGATGGGCGGCCTCCTTACGGCCAAGTCGCTTAGCATATGCCACGGTGGCGCCGGCTTTGTCGTGTACGCGTTTGTCGAAACGCACATGGCACCACCAACCGTGGAGGGATGCGCGAATATGCGAGACAAAACCACAGTAATATCATTCCCGCTTCCGTTCGGCTTGTCGTCAGTTTATGAGATCACTCGGGCATAATTATGTTTCGAGCGAGCTAATTAGTTTAAAGCGTAGGGTTTCTTCATTAAATACGACGATTTCTGTCACGTTTGATATTCTGCTTTTATTTTCTAAATCGAGTTACATGCTTTACGATAGCGAAATCTACTTAAAAAGGAACGGAATCCACCCGTTTTATATGCAACGCGCCAGAATGTATGCACCTGTAACGAAATTCAATACAATCACTACATAAACTAAATAATCACACTAATGTTGTGCTTACTGAACCTTTCGGCGAGATTCATTCATATGAATCTCTCTTCAAATCTTCATCAATCTGTCACGGATCTGTCACGAATCTCCATGATTTTTTTATTGGCGTGAATCATGCGATCAAAAAAGGGGCCAATCTACCCATTTATGAATCTCTCATCAAAAGAATCATAAATCTCTAAAACGCAAAGAATAATTAAGGTTCATGAATCTGAATTTTAATTATACAACTCTACATAGATCACACCCAATCTGAGCATAAGATGCTCCAATAAGACATTTTTATAAAACCGAAAATAGATCAATTTCGATATTAATATGTTATATTATTATACTTAATTTAATTTAAGCGTTTTTTTTAGCGTTTTCCGAACCCACTTACTGCTGTTCGACAATTGCCGACACAATAGACCAGTGATGTCTATTTCGTTTGACCTCGCGGGCCACATTTCGCCCCAAAATAGGTTCGCGGGCCAAAACGTAAAATTGATTGGATTGATGAAAATATGTTCTTATCAGTGTGGTTTGATCCAAACAGTCAATCGTGTTAAACACCTTAGTTTTTTTTAAATGTTTTATTATTTCTTATAAAATTTACAATTTTCAGTAAAAGATAAATTTTCTATAACACTATTGTGCATTTTGGTAAAGTTTTAAAAAAAGTAAATGTGCATTATTTTTTTTTTTCTAAGTGGCACGACATCCCCTAGTGGGACAACCCTCCCTCCAAAGAGAGTTTGTGTGACCGAAAGACGGTATATTATAGATCGGTGGTCAGCCGTTCGTAATACCGGAGGCCAGGTGCCAAACTCGAGATTCGATCCCACACCTGTGGTGTGGTGTTTCCTCGCGCTATCGCTGCGCCATGGGCACCCCCCAAAAATGTGCATTATTACTACAGCTAACTTATTGCTCCACATCTGTTATTTTATTTAGAATACTCTTGTAGTTCATGACGTTTGTTTTGTATGAACACTGTTTATTCGCTTGTCTCGAAAATCTGTGTGAAATCTTTGCTCTTGTCAACCGCAGAAATTAGAATAATTGAAATTGACGTTCGTTTAGTTCTCTTGCAATTCAATGAAACACAAAACATTTAGCTAATCGAACAATAGCTTATACTCAAAGATCCACACTTTCGATGTATTGCTTCAAAGAGGTCGCGGGCCGGATCCGATGTTTGACATCCCTGCAATAGACCTTCTACGGAACGTGTTAGAAAGTGTAACGTGGAAGGCATGGAATCTTTGGGCCAGGTACTTAATCAAGGTAATAATCTAAAAAACTCAATGAGTAGTCGCATACATTGAGGCACATCAAATGTAACACCAGAGGACATTGCATTTCAAGTCGTTTCTCATTTTAAAACTTACCAGCGAATTGTACTACAGCTGGTAAATCACGTTCACACGGATAGAAGGTGTTTCTTTTACAAGATCTATTAAGTCATTTAAACTCTTAACGTCCCATCATCAACTTAATACGATCGATTAACATCGACAATAGCAGCATAATTAGCCACGGCGTGAACCTTACCGAAAAGGAGTTTACTTCAATTTCTGGCTTTTAAATTCAATTGAAATCAATCGACAAGTAGTTAGTGCTGTCGGTGAAACTTTCCTTCCCGAGCCAACCGCCCGACCGGTACCTGGCCAAATGTCGTGCGATATTAAACTCCAATTTCCTCCCATCGAACCGGCCATTCCATTATTCATCGCTTCGCTACTTTGGCGCTCGCCGTTCGCACTCGACGGATATGAATTAATTTGGTGGCAATTAAACTTTTCCCCACTCAAGACCGCTACCGTAAGGCGGAACGTTCCACGGCTTTGATGGTGAACTGCGGGAACGAAATGGAACGGGAACCGTTTTTTGGGCCAGCGGGAAAAAGTTGCTCCTTGCGAATTGTGCCATTTCAGTTGCTTCGGCTTCCGAAGCAATGAATTCATAAAAATATGCCACCACTTGCACCGCCACGGTTTTGTACTAGCTAGTTCCCTCAGCGTGGGTTATTCGTCCAGACAGTTCTTACTGCACCGCCCATTAAAGCGCTGTCGAACAAACTCTCCCCCAAAGTGCAATAAAACAGTTGAATACGATCGCACAAAAGGACATCGTTTAGAGCCGAAAATTGGTGGCCTCGGTAGCTTTCACTGATTTAAACTATCCTTTCGGGCCAGCAATATACCGAAACGATAACAGGATGCACGAGATGAAACAATGAATAGTTTCCCCAACAAAACCATAATCTAATTTTCGCAGCCTCTCGAACACTCGCAAGATGCTCGGTGGTCGGAAAAAGAACAGATAACTTTCTGATTTTCATAAACCACAACTGCACCTCGGCCAACTGCTTCGGTGCACATCCCCATCGCCTTGACCACCACCGGGCCGGAGCCGAAACGTAGGCTGTCTGGGTCTGGGACTGGCTGGTGCGAATTGTCTGCGTCTGTACTTTATTGTATCATACGCTCAAGACGCTCTCAGTTAAATTAAAATTTAATTCAATTACTCATCACGGCGAACGTTGGTGTGCAATGTTTTCGGGTAGAAGTTTTGTCCAATTTGTGTGTAGGTACCGAATGATCTTCCTTTTTTTTTGTGAGGAATCTATAAAAAGGCAAAAAAATCTTGGGCGTCCGATGCGAACCAACGTCCGTTTGTTGTGAACAAAATTAGATATTATGTCGTATTCGTAGGTCCAGAAATTGAATTATTCAAATTTTGGTAGCAAGAGAACTAGAGAGATTCTATAAATTTGATTTTCATTTGCACAAGAAATATTCAATTTTGCTGATATTACACTTTTGGAACAGTCAATAAATCACACATATTAAAATGCACACTCCCAAAACCTATTAACTAAGAAAAAGAATGATTTTTCATGACATCCATCTTCCTTTTCTGCCTCGATAAGCCAAATAAGATTGTTTTTGAAGCAACGGCACTGTTTTCCAAATAGGGTATGACATATTTACCCGCTAGATTGGATCTGCACATGGTGTGTGCTTCTAGTTTCACATTCTACCAAAACATAGATCCTAGGAAAATTCTACGAAAACTGGGAAAATCCATATCGGCCCAACGGGAAGCTCTGTTCCGTGGTATTACAATATCAAGCCATAATTTATCGTGCTCCCGATGGCGTGGATACAGTGAAGCCTATAATTCCATCACTTTCTTCAGATTGCGACCCGAAATGACTATCTGTTTTTTGTTCCATCCTGTGGCACCCTCTCACATTTCCTCGCTTGACCCATCGTTGTCCATCCTCATACACACATTTGACGCATGGGTGAATTTGAGATATATAATTTCCCCTGTAATAGGTAGGGTTTCAAAGAATTAAGGTTTTTGGATGAAATATTTATGAAGGGATCTCGATACAGTTATAGTTTTCCTTGGGAGCAGTTCCATCTGGTCAATCCTGGGGGGAGGGGGATGACACAAGTACCCAAGTGGGCAGTGACGCTTGGTGTTTTGGAAATTCCCAAAAATATAAGGAAATTATGTGTATTGATTTAATTTGTGACATTTGTGCATTTGAGATGGGGATTTACTCTGCAACGACATCTGCTAACAAACTATAATATTTAGAAGAGAGTCAATGTTGAAATCTTCTATGAATTCAATCTTAAACATAACAGAGAGATTTCTAAAATTTCGCTCTACACATCTTTATGTAGTTTCTATAGACTATGCAACTTTGGATATACATTTAGATTTTCGTTAGCATATTCCCAATGTCGGTAAAAACGTATCCTCAAAACGGTGTCTTATGGTCTTGGTAAACAACCATCTCAACTCAGAATATAGCAAACTTGTTCGTGCCGGCAATCGTTTCGCTGCCCATGGTCACAATCAACTCCAGCGAAGGTCATTACGAGGACAAGAGTGGATACACAAGCGGGAACCAACTCGTGGCAACAATTTCTTCCATCGACTGATCTTATTTATAGCGTGAAGACACACGAGCCAACCCGTCATACCTTTTCCGCGCCGTGTTATTCCCATCCACCGCGCGCAAGCGACGTTGCTATCGACGTGCTTTTATGGCGCTAGGATCCTACCCCAGCCCCCGCGTTCGACGATATAAATTGAGAAAATAAAACATGAACTTCGAAAAATGATCCAATTTCGTAATTAAGCCCTTCGAGGGCACGAACCTCACCGGGCACCGGGCACCAAATCTCCGGGTCGCCCTGCTTCCGGGGGCTTGCGGGATTTTGAGCGCGCGATGTTTTGCCACGGAATGATTTGTGCTATCTATATTAAGATGTAGAGCGCCGATAGCGAAGCTACAACGAGCTAATAAATTGTTTTCGTCGCTTCGCTCCTCCCGGTGCGGGATAAGCAATTCTGGCTACGGGAGGGGAGGGTTTTTGCACCATTGGTGCCCACATCTTTCCGGAAGTCATTCTGGGAACATTTAGATAAACTGGCCCAACTGCCAGCTGCTTGAAGCACCTGGGCAAAGACGATGGAAGAGCCAAGCAGAGTGCCTTGAACGGCGAAACCCCTTTCGCCATAAGATGGTCCTTTGTGGTCACTTAATCACGTTACCTCAAAACGGACCACATTTATCTGCGAATACCGAAGGGAATCCATTAGCAGGGTGATATGCCACAAATGCAGGAAGGCAGGAAACCATCCATACACACGGAAGATTGTCCAGTCGCCAGTCGGGCCTTACTTTTCGGAGCCCCATATTCCTTTACCTTCTCTCTCCTGTCGGTGAAGCACCTGGCCTCCGCTCGAGCGCTTCCATATGCTTCCTTCCCAAAGGCAGCTAACTTCACCGTAGAAGCAAGAAACGGTTGCGTGCACGGAACTAAAGTGTACGGATGAGTTAATATTTTATTAGGAAATGGTTCTCCGTTTCGGCGTGCTGCCTCATGGCCACTTTTGTCGTAGAAAAACAGAGCCAGAGTGATGAAGAACAAGTGGGAGCTGACTACCGAAACCGGTGGAGTGATGATAATAATTACACCGCAAATGCTAACGATATGTTTCCCTATTTCACCGCCCCCTGATGGGGTGCACGACGTTGAAAAATCGTCCTCCAGAGGCCTTTTGTTTGGGATAAGGATATGTGACAAGTAGCATTTCATGTACCGAGTGTCGGTTTCAATTTGTTGCCTAAATGCCAGCATAATGCCGCCTGTGCTTCGGTGTTTTTCGGTGTGGGAGAGGAAAAAAACAGGAACGTTTGGTGTATACGATGGTTTTTCATTTTGACTACATAATTCATACCTAAATATAATCGAAATTACCTTTTTTATTCCGTCCACGACGATGCCTTTTTCAATTTGATTCTTTTTGAATATAAAATATGATTCCTTTCTGCATCATATGCTTTATCAGGTTCTCCAAAGTAAGTCATTCAAAAATAAAAATTCGGGACGTTTCAAAAATCTACAGCACGGGTCGGCATATATTTTTTAAAAAGGTCCAGATGAATTAAAAGAAACCGACAGCACGGGCTAGATACCTTAAACGATGTTTTAATGTTTTCGATGTAGTATCTTTGTAAATGAAGTATCAACTTTCTAAATATTAAATTTACATTAAAATGTGGTAAAAGATATTATATTTGAAATTTTGACGTTGATTTTTTAAAACATTTTCATACTTATTTTCGTTGATTTTTGTTTGCTTTCAACATATAACAGAAACACCTCGTTCAAAATTGTTAATATTCACTTTTTCGAAGAACCTGACGTAAACAAATCCGATTAAAACTGAAATGGGGTTTTTGAATAAGGCACTAACATTTTCTTAAGGGGCGGATGAAATCAGCACCCGGGCGTGACTTTTCCGATCCCTGATCTACAGGGTGCATGACGAATTATGCAGTAAATTTAAGAAAATGTTTTCTCATATAAATTCGACAGTAGTGGAAAGGTTATTTTGTAAGATATAAAAAAAATAAACAGCGATTAGTAAACGTAACCATGTTGACCTAAAAGTCTATTCTGTCGGTCACCATCCCTTTATCTCAATTGATAATTAATGTAAAGCAGGGATCGGCAAAGTGCGGCTCGCGGGCCAAATCCGGCCCGCCAAATGATTTTATTCGGCCCGTAAGAATATTTTAGTAGTTCATACAAAAAACCCATCCCAATTTTTATCGGATTTGCCAGGCTTTTTTTCTTCCCAAAAATGAAGATGAACATTGTTTAACGAGGTGTTCCTGTTATATGTTTATCGATAACATTTTAAATACTTTATCTTTTCCCACTTTTTAAGTAACTTTGCTATTTAGAAAGTTCCTCTCTCCATTACAAAGGGTTTGAAAACATTAAAGCATCGTTTAAAGTGTCCGGCCCGCGCCTTCGGTTTCTCTTAAATCATTTGGCCCTTTTTGGAAAACGTGTGCCGATCCCTGATGTAAAGAATGGAAATGTCTTCAATCATTTTTTTATAAATAGGCCATTCGTTTTTGCACGTTCTATCACCTATATCTTAAAAAGAAAAACAAAACAAACTGATCTTTGATCGTATAATTCCCTTTTAATGTTCACAAATGCATTATTGGTGTTTGTCGACTCGGTATATAAGTTTAGCGATACCCTTACAGATTGCCCCAATCAGGTTTAACGATTCTTTTTGAAGTTTATGAAGACACTCGTCATGTTTTAGTTTGGTCTATCCATACAAACACCCTCCGTATTGATATTTCCGACAGCTTCACTGGCTAAACAACCTCCTTTATACTTGCTCCGGCATGAATGGCCTCTTATTTTGTCATCGTCTTGTTTAATGCTTCCTGTTTTTTTTGTTCTAATAGCTAACACAATAACCTTTCCAGTGCTACCAGATTTATCTTAATATTGTTACGCAAACATGAGAGACAAAACATGGTCGCAAATCAACTGCATAAACTCGTCCCACACTCTTTAGTTTGATGTTCTACTCAAAAATCTTCTATTACATATGCAACGTAAAGATTAATTAATCCGACAGCTGTTCTCTGATCAGAGATAGCAGAAAAAATAACGGCAAATTAAAAAACCAACATGTGAATCTCGCACACAACTTCCATTCACTGAACATTTTGCGACACAGTGAAAACTTCTCTGCCAGCAGTAAAAACCTAACTTTTGAAATTACATCCACCAACATTGATTAAATAATCGAACATCATTCGAACGCGTTTCAGATCCGCACGCCATTCTCCGTCAAACCGTCCGTCCGAACGAACTGACCGACGGAGGACGTTCCGGCCGGTTCGTTCTCCCGTCGGCGACACTGCACCGAATGCGCCAGCTATTCCAATATCACCCTCACGTAATTATAAATGATCAAAGCATTTTCGCTGGGACCTAAAATATTTAATTTTCCTACGGTCTTTCATGTTGCGAGCTTTTTTCTCCATTTACTTCTCCCCAAAATCCCAGCTTCTGGCGCTCGGTTGGTGATCGATTCGTGCATCGTATTCGTATCCACCTGTTACTTTGTCCGGGGATTGCTTTTTTTGCCATAGTTTGTGCTGTGCGTTATTCTCATTTCGTCCGATACGTTGTTGCATTTCCATTCTGTGTGTTTGCCTACAACGGCAACCAATCACTCGGCGCAAGATTCATTTTCAATGGTGTCCAAAAATGGGAAGGTGATAAAAAAAATGGTCAGCGTGCAACAGGAAGGAAAAAATGGTTCACTGGACCCGTGGTTGCCGTCCGCCGATCGACGGGAAAAACGCAAAGTATACGTATCTGTGTGTCGGTGACCGGACCAGGACGCAATAAAAAACCTAATAAACCGACAGAACGGCGTTTGTTTGAAATTAATTGAAAGTCGTGCATATGAGCTGTGAAATGACGTAAATGGCTGCCGCTGACACGGGAATATGGCTGACATTTTAGTTATTTCCGAAATGATTGACGTTGGCCGCAAGGGCCGTCCGGGCGCTGATTGATCGTGCCGCGAGGGGGTGCGGGTGACGGACGCTGGGCACCACTGCACCGGACAAAACCTGAACTAATTTACAATGTCGCTTCGAAACAATTGCAGGTAGCGGAATATTCGGATTGATGCAGGTGCTTTTAATATATCTGTACATATTTGCTTCACGAGAATTTACAACCTTTGGTATCGGTAATTTTTTCTGAACTTTTCCTGTATGCGTGAAAAACTCAAATTAAAACAGCGTGAAATGATTCTGATAACTAAAAGTTGTATCAGTTTGAAAACGTGCTTCACATTGTTATTAGTTTCGCATAATTCAGTGTTTTTTTATTTTTAAATAATTCACAGTCAGTCAGTTTCATAATTAAAAATTGAAAGGATAAAATGAAGCAATGTGAGACAAAAAGCTATGAATTTCTCATGAATACGGAATGCAAATATACCAGAATCATTAAAAAAACAACAAGTTCGGTGCAAGTATACATGGTTGCTATTTGAAAACATTTACAATTAGTGAGGAAATTATTTACACACATATTAATCTCTGCCGTGCAAAGAACCCTCAAACTTTTTATTAAGTAATATTTTTACACTTATGAAAAACAGGTGCCTAAAGAGTGTTTTTACAATTCCTATTCTTTGGTTGGAAGCATTTAAAGAAAAAAAAGGCTAGTCTATGATTATCTCAGGAATCAAGGAGTGTATAATTCTTTCACCCCCGGACAAGTTGTACAAATGTTGCCACTATTGACTGCCGAATGTGGTTCAAAATTTATTTGATTTTTTTGTTACAAAGCAAAACACTATCCATGCATATACTGGGCTCCCATTTCCCGGCTGTACAGGATGAAAAAGTGGACCAAACCCGTAGAGCAGCACTAGCTATTCCTTCGCTATCGAGGCAGTGGAAAACGATCCGTATGTGTGTGTCGGAGCAAACAAAAAAGCAAATCGAATAGGAAAATATATCTGTTAGAAAAACAAGGAAGGACTTTCGTCCTGAATGGCAAAAGGACGCACCACAGTACATTCGCAACCGAGCACTCTGGTTGGCAAGCTGCTGGAAGATGTGCATTAGCGGTGGAAAAAAAGGCAAAAAATCCTACAAACAAAGAACAAAACACAGCAAAAATAAAAAGAGCGGGTAGAGAGCTACCGGAATGCTTTATGATGCACAGCATCTGTTGGACAATGAACCGAAGTGGCCGGACATTTCTATTCTGTCGTCGTATGCTCCCTGTACCGCGCTCGTACGCGGGAACTGAAATCGAATAAACATATACACGAAATCGTTCCAATGCTGAAAAATGCCCGATCTAGAGGCAAACAAAAAACCCGCCACGAAATAGAATGACCCAAAAAAAAAGCGAACTAAAACTCCTAACGGGCGCTCGGTACGTGACCAATGTGCTGGAAAATGAATTATTATGTTTTAATATTGGAAGCCCCGACGGAAGCGGAGCGGGGAACTCAGGTCGAACACCAGGATTCGAGCATCGTTTCGGCCACTCGAAAGGGCTGCGGAATCGAAATCATCCAAGGAATGCTCGAACTTCATCCACCACCGGTTCGGCTATGAGGATGTTGGTAATTGGCCAAGATGTACGACACTAGATAACGCTTTCCACTGGCCATTTTGGGAGCGTTTGATGGCCTTAGGAAGGCGTTGCGACGACGAATTCCATTTCCCCCAAAAGGTCATTCCCGTTCGGTGCGGGGCCGCAGCAACAAAGGGCTTTCGGGGCACGGCAAGTTGGCTTTTTAACGGTGCGAAGATTTACGAATTTAATGTAATCCTTTTTAATGTTATCTCGGACCACCCGGCCCAACTTTTAGCCCGGCCCGTTATATTTACATGCGACGGTGGTGATGCTGTGATTAAGTCACACTCCGGTGAAGTGAAATTTCATATTTATTGGAATAATTACCTGACGCCGGCACCAAATAGCCGGGTTACGTGCCGGGCAAAGCGACCGGCAATATCTGTCACACCTTTTCCCGGTTATTTATGCAGCGTGAAATTAGAGCTGGAGAGATGTCTCAAGCTAATTCATTAGGTGGTGGTCCCTTAGCCCCGGCTTAAGCACGGTGGGGCAAACAAAAACCAAAACCAAATCGAGCGGAATTTCCTCCGCTCGAGAGTGTTGGAGATTGAATAACATGGGTTCGGTTACAACTTTCCAGCAATCGTTACTTATAATGAGTTCATCTGTAACATGCTGATTAGTGGTTTCGGGTTAATTTAGATTTTAGATGGATTTTACACCGAAAATAGAATGATTCTGTTCTTAAATAATGTCAAGAAGGCCAGAATACATAGATTCAATTTTGATTTCAGATAAAGTGATACAAAATTATAAATCCATAACCTTCAGCAATGACTTGTTTGCTTCTGTGTTTCTTCATCTCAAGGATGATTTATGCATAATTAATAACATAATTTCAATGCATTTTATCCTGTTTCGTAAATTAATATTTGTTTCCTTGACGTAACGAAGATTATTCTGTTCATTAGATTATTAATTAGTTAATTACTTGAGCAAGTTCATATTTTTAAATGTTGATTTTATTCGGAAAGCCATCTTAAATTCAACATTGAAAATGCATACTTTTCATAGAACACCTCTCAACAGCGTGCACCTATTTTTGATAACAAAACTACTTCATTTGCTTAAAAATTAATCCGGGGTGTTCAAGAACAAATATCCCTCCAGCATCTGCTGTTGCAGGATACGCATATTGGTACCCTCATGAACTCAATATATTCTTCATAGCGTCATACACGAAAGATTGTTCACTGGCTCGTAATGAAGTTTAAAACATGTTCTCGAGCATACCGAAACCGGTTGTTGGAAAAGGCCAACGTAGCACGGGCACGGCGAACGAAGGGAACCGAACCGAAAAAGGCAAAGCTGGAACTAATAATCCCAAATCCTATCGAACCTGCATGAAAAGTTTACCTCCTCCCCGGGTGGTGCTCGACGTGCTTCTTCATATTTTAACGATAGCAAAATAAACTGAATGTTGCGCTTCACCAGATCAGCAGAACGTGGCCCAGCGACGCTGAGTGGAATCATGCCGTTATTTTCTTCATTATTTTCCGTACCGGCACCGACCCGACCCAGCTCGACGTGGGACTCCGTTTCCCGACCGGCAAAGTTTCGCTTTGATGCAATTTTTCCTCCTCCGCTTGGCGCTACAGCCGTCTTCTGACATAACGATTCGATGGGTTTTTCATCAAAGAAAAAATTCGCCATTTCTCCAGAACGAACGTCGTAGACCGGCCGATTGCGCCAGCTCCACCGACCGTGGATAGACACTCGATCGCTCGCGCTGACTTGATGAGGGCTGACTCGCAAGACACGCGAAGGAAATCTAGCGTAAGGCGCTTGAGAGCCGGGTTTCCTCGGGTAACGGCGCACCACTAACAATGCTGCCAATCGGACGCTACACATTCTCTTTTCATCAAATTTTCCGCCCGCCCGCCCCCGCTCACGCTCGATCGCTCGCCACCAACACCACCAGCAGCACGGTTCGATAGATATCAAGTAAATTATTTGCAATTGATATTTATTGAATGTGAAATGATTTACCGCTCGCGGGGCAATTCTGTGCAGTGTTTTCTCCGGGCGCGATTCGGTGCCGTGTGGTTTTTCAATTTGTTTTTATTGAAAAACACATTTATGATATCGAAAATCCCTCCCGCTGGAAGGGGCGAGCTGCTCACCCTCCCCAAAAAAACCAGTGCCTGTTTTTCCTCCCGTTGTAAGTGTGCAGCGATTGAAGGAAAACAAGTATTTCGATTGCACTTACGAATCGAATTCGATTGTAAAGCGCAACAACCGTAACGGGGAATAGTAAGTGATTACCAACTTATTGGTTGTCAATATGGATTTGAGAGTGAAAGAAGCAATAACGGTGGAAATATGCATGGTCGAAATGAAATTTTATGATTATTTCAAGTACGCGTAGTTCGAGCTATGTCACCACAAATCGATTTTTCTAGCAGTAAAACTTGATTATTGCTACTTATACTAGATTTTTGAGAAAACAACATTGATAGTTTTTACAAACTGTATTGGAATGTTATTTTAAATATACACATGTTCTACATAGGTTAATAACAAATTGTATCGTTCATTTATAAATTTTCGTTAGTTTTCGATGTCAACCATTTTAAGTAGTCAATTTCCAAGTTATCATTGTGGATCAATTCATTCAACACCTTTAAATCAATTAGCTGGATTTGTTTTACCAAAAAACACTCAAGTACGCGTTTGTCGGGCCATGTCATCACAAATCGATGTTTCTAGCAATAACACTTAATTGTTACTACTTAAACTAGATTTTTGAGAAAACAGCATTAATAATTTTTACAAACCGTATTGGAAATGTCGTTTCAAAGATACACATGTACTACCCATGTAAATGGTATCGTTTATTATTAAATTAGTTCTGGAAATTTAAATGTCCACCATTTTCAATGTCTCAAATGGCACGTCTTAAGAAGTCAATTCCCAAGTTACTATTGTGCATCAATTCATACAAAAAATTGGCTGAATACCTGTAAATCAATTAGCTGGTTATGTTTTACCCAAAAAACACTCAAGTACGCGTAGTTCGGGCTATGTCACCACAAATCGATATTTCAAAACTGAGTTTTGGGAAAACAACATGAACAGTTTTTACAAACTGTATTGGAAATGTGATTTCAAAGATACACATGTTCTACATAGATATAAATAATAATAAATGGAATCGTTTATTTTTAAATTAGTTTCGGGAATTATCAATGTCGACCATTTTAAATAGTTACCTTCCAAATAATTATTGTGCATCAATTAATACAATAATCTACAAATATTTGCCTGAACACCTATACATCAATTAGCTGATTTTTTTACGAAACTACTCTCATGACTCAAATTTAATTTTAAACTCGGTTGACTTGGGAAAAAATATGTTCAAGACATGCACAGTATCAAACAAGACCAATCTTCATTTATTTGTTTATTGACTCGAAGGATCTATGTATTCTTACTAAAACAAAGAACTGAAAAAATAATGAACTCATTCAAACAATAGATTGGATAGCAAGAACAGAAATGGCTTAAATGTATTCTTTTCATTTAACTCTACTTCGAACACTTACGTTACATAACCCATCTTAAAAGTGCACGACAGTTTCATCATTCAAAGCATAATAAATGTAAGAAACGGGCCAAGAACCTTTCCGAGTGTTTGCGTCCTGGTAGAAGGGAACGAAAGAAAAAAAAGTTCGCAAACCAACAGGCAATGTTTACCCACAACTCTACCGCACAATAAATCGCTTTTTATAGCACTTCAAACAAAGATTTCCTCTTACGATTCGCCCTTTGGCAGTTAAAGCCGTACAATCACATCCTCGTTAAACTTCCCATTTTTTTATTTATGTGTGTCTTTGTCCTTTCACATTGGCCCGTATTTTACCGACCCTGCTATTCACATGCCTTTACCTAGTTCTTGTGGCTTCGTTTGCTCGAACTCTCTTCCACCGGATTTGTGTGCCTCTCTGTTTTACGGTGTGCCAATGGGAACGTATTTTACTTTCACAGCCGACGAGGGCTTGTTAAACCACTTCAAAACACAAAGTTCTTACAATCGCAAATACAATCAGCACTTAAATATCAAATCTGTCGCCCGGGAAAAGCAACATCCGGAGGAGGAGGAATAAAAGAGCAGAAATTGAAAATTCTCTCCCTATCCCGTAATCGTTTCCACGACACTTTTGTATCACAGCGTGGCCGATTTTTTCCCGTTTAGCCGTCCTTCTCGTCAAGCTCTTTCATGTCGCTTACTTCCGACGGGTTTTCAAGATAGCAAAATATTTAACACAACAAAAGCATCAACCCAAAGCAATGTGCTACAGACAAACCGGGCCGAAGAAAGCAAAACCATGTATTCATAACCTACTTCGACTTCAAAAGCGGCGTATGCGTGTACGGTATCTCGGGACGTCGGGAACCACAAAAGACTTCCTTTAAACCATCATTCAATCACAACGCGGAGTGACAATTATTGTTAAGAAATCTGGGAATGTTTGGGAGACCTAAAGATGTTTTTATTCCTTCTTATTCATAAATGTTATTTTTAAATTATTATCTTCACCCTTGACCGCCGAATCAAATTTTTTTCTTAGGTTCACATTACTGTTTAGCCGGAAAATATGCAGACACTTTAAAACTAATCAAATTCGGAACATTGCAAAAAAAATTGAAATTTTTGCTACTGTTGCATAATACCTTTATTTACATCAACGATGAACGACGCAAATCATGAGTCCTTTTCTTCTACAGTTTGGAAATGATCAACACACGATCCAATATAGCAAATCGAAAACAACATAATGCATGCCTAATCATGCACACGGCGATATCAGGATATCACCACACCCACGACATGTGTCCCTTAATATCATCCAAATTCAACAAAGGCTCGCCGGTATGCAAAGAAACTATTTTATCAAACGGAAGAAATTTGCACCCTTGAGTGCGTTTGATAAGGCCCCGAAAGCCTGCTGCCAACAAAGAAAGGTACCGGCCCCGTTGTGAAGATGCTTTCGGTCGAATATCAATTGCTACCCTCGAGCGAGTGCCACAAAATCGCTCAAGCGCAACAGGCTTTTCGGAAATTCTTCAAACTCCGGTAGCGTGACCAAAACCCCACCGACGCTCTGGTTCTGGGCCCATCAGTGGAAGATCCAAGTATTTTTGCAGTAATCGAAACCGAGGCGGCTCGAAAACTTGCACACACCAACGACCATGAAGGGAAGCTCCGGCCCTGTCAGAAAGTAAGAATGCACAAATTTATTGCTCGTTCTTGTGCTCGTCCGGAGCACCGTACCGTCTTTATCTTGACGTACACAACCTTTTCAGGTTGGAACATGACAATGTCATTAATATGATTGTGACATAAACAAATTTTGGCCCATCTCATACCATACACACACATATACCACACCGAGCTTCCAAGCGCACGGCGTAATGGAAACGCAATGTTGCACAGGAAATGGAAATGTCTTTCTCTTCTTGCCGAAGAACTTTCGCAAACACTGCCGAACCTGCAGCTGCCTGGGCCACTGTGGAAGGAAAACATTGCAGCCACTTGTCCGTGCTTCCGTTCATTCGCTAGCAGTACCGCTTCCAACGCTGCGGAAAACGCTCCGATACGGAAAGCGGAACCTGGAAAGAAGATGGTAAAATGTTTTCCAATCCTCCAACGAAAGCCCGCTCGAGTTCTTCTCGGCCAAGATGCTGCGATGCTCGACTAGGAAATGTAAATTTGAACGGGTTTTCGCAAAAAAATAACACAGGTGTCTTCCCCGAAGAGGAGGAATACGTAAAATATGTTCTACACAAAATATGCTGGCATGGTATACCAGCGTACAACAAGTAAAGTGTAGATTATTATATTTACTTCCATATAGGAATGGAACGTAAGCATCGAAATAAAGAAGGTTTATAATGTCGAAATAGTCATCATAACTTCTCAAACAGCTTCAAAATAAAACTAGTTCTAGCAAATCAGTGGGTAACTTTTGGGTGTATCAGAAATATTCTATTGGTAAACAATACACTAGTTTTTTATTTTAAAATAAAATTTATTTGCTGTATCAAGTTAAATAATGAAAACAGTTAACCTAATTATACGTAAAATAAATTGTTTTATACATGGCACATATCAATATCCATCCATAAACAATTAATCCCTCCAATTAACTCTCCAACGGTTATATATTACAGTTCTCCGCTGGGACCGATTCATTACTTTCCCATGCACAGATTGACAACCACTGTCAGATAATTGATAGCGCCTCTCGGGGCAAACGAGATGATTATGACATGGAGTGAGAAGTGACAGGTGATCTAAGGAGGCCATTTTACAACCTTCAAATTATCCCTCACGTAATGCACAGTTCAACCACGTGACGCGTACCCTGGGAGCCGTTTTCCAGGCTGGGGAATTTTACCTTCGGCATCCGAGCTGGAACAGGCCGAACCGATGACGTCAGGCGACAAACCGTACCATCTTGTGTGCTGCTCTTTCAGCGCCAGCACGGAAATCGGACCATTTCGCATGCCCAGATGCTCGTTATGCAACGCAGTTGCAACTGCGCTTGCACTTTGAAGGCAAGGCTGTACGATTTCAATGCGGGTAGATATTCTTCGAGCTGTAGCTTTTCTTTGGTACTATTAGTATTATTATAACAATGTTGTAAGAACATTAATCAGATACAAAAACTAAAAACGCTTCACTTTGAGAAGTTTTATTGATTTCTCCAAATTACCCTTAAACGTTCGCATCCGCAAGCGGCCAACAACACTAAGCTCACAGTTACCATCTGAAACCCTTTTTTTTCCTACCATCACGAAAACATTTGACAACGTCCCTGGTTTGCCTGGTGCAATTATGCAACTGGGGTAAAACTGGTCCAACCGCATTATCCTTTTCTGACGAAACTTTCTAAACACCGAGGCAGGGAGTTTCACGACCCCGTTGATTACCATCACTCTTACGATAATGCCGGCAGGAACTTACCGCACTGCACGGCTCAAACAATGTCTCCCTAAGTGCTAGTTAGCTGAGGCATTCTTTTTCACTCCATTCAGCCATTCGACGCCCTTCTTAGGACCGTCTTAAGAGCGCTTACCACAGCCGTCGGCACCGAATGCAGTGACAATGCTCGCTAATATTCCGGCGCATTATCCCAAGCTGCTCGGTTCGGTTCGGGTGCTTTGAATGAAAACTTCCTCCGCGTGGCTAAAATACCGCCACGGGCATTAACGATTCGAACCGAACGTACTCGCACAAACCCACAACACACTCCACGCATGCAAAAGGGGGACACACGGCGATGCTAAAGGAGCGATATAATCAAGTGGCAGTAAAACTAAATTCTGAAAAATATCATAAAAACTAATTGACTATCAACTAGTGTCTTCCCGGGTAATGCGCGGGAACCCTAGAAGAACCCGAACTCGGCTCGAAGCTAATCGAGCCAAGACACCATTCCCATCGAGCAGCAGCAGCAGAAAAGGAGCGACCGAAATCAACCGGGGGATGATGTTGATAAAAAGTGAATCTTTTATTTCTCTCGTCCCGCCCCAAGGTCCCATCCACCGGAACCGGTCCCAGAAGATAATGACAACAGGTCTTTTCTCCTTCGCTAGCGCCTGGCGCTATACGTATAATTAATTCATCAGCAGCTTTTATGTCTATTATCATTTTAATTATCTCGAAACGTCGAATGAATAATACATGCAAACACTTACCACATATCCTAGCCCGGTACAGTGAACCTTTATGTTTTTATTATCTTTGAGTGGTACGTGGTATGAGCGTATGTTTAGCTTTCAAAGGTTTGGAAATAACTTTAAACCCTTTATTAAGTGCACCCAGCGTTGCACCAGTTGTGGTTGCTAATCTTTAAATTATGTTTGCATTAAAGGCGAAAAAAATCGCAATGATCGAAAAGCTGATTTAAGTCCCCACCCTTTCAGCTGCACTTGAACACAAAATTGCATCCATTGAAATGTTCTGTGCTGTAAAAAACACCCACACCGACACACGGAAAAAAAGCATCAGAGATCAAGTTTGGCAAATGAAAATTGCAACCCCCAGAGTATTGTTGATTGAACCTGATTGTATGAGGCGAACCCGACGGGTACCACGAACCAACCCAAGCCATTGGTGGATAAATCCATTTATTCCACAGGTGGACGCAGTGCAGCTCGGGGAAACCATAATTGGAAGCGTCCCGGGCAACGGTGCAACCCTTTCCGCACGGCGTGAAGCAACACCGGCGGGGCGGGTGAGCATTCAAAAATCATGCATGTAGACAGTAATCATGCCGTTATGAAATACATCGCTCCTAGCAACGGATGCCCCATAAGCGTACCCGCATGTTTCCGCACCAAATCGAATGCGATCGTTATTTTATTTGCTGCCCCCGTGCTATTTATAGGGTCTCATTATTGGTAAATTCAACGGGTTCCATTTTTTTTATTACATCCGCCACCCCACCGTCAGCAAACCCCGAGGATTCATTTCATTTTATTTCTAGAAATTGCAACTCATCTTCTTCACGCGCGATTAAAAATCCCCCGGGTGCCGTGCAATCGAACTTACCATTCAATAGTACGTTACCGCTTTGTGCGCTGCCATGTTGAATTATGATTACGTTGTGCTTTGTTTCACATGAAAGCGAAATTAAAAGCCCCGTTGCGAAGAACTGCACATTAATCTGTTTTAATGAGCGACCGCATAAGCCAACCAAATGCTCTAGAATATAGCATACAAATTATTTCTCTAGCATTTTATCATTTTCCAACGAAATTTTAAATATGTTAAGTGGATTTTTTTTCATTTTCCTCATCTACTACATATTTTAGCTTTTTTTATGTATGGAGTTCGGTGTACACTAAAAACTCGACCAATACTGAACCGTCACTTCTGAAACATTTCACACATTAAGTTTAAGTACTGCAGATGTTGTTGAAGGTTTGTTTGATCACTATTTCTTGATTCTTCTTCTTCTTGGCGTAACGACCTATTTGGTCATGCCTGTCCGTTAAGGACTTACGAGACTTGTTTCCTTGTTGTACGTGGATAGTCAGTCTTCTCGTACAGGGGAGGGTCCGGTCTCGGTTGGGATTCGAACCCACGCCGTCGAGGTGGTGAGCCCCGGCGCTCATGGGCCGATTTTCTAACCGGCGCTACCGCTCGGCTGTCGCGGACCCCCCGGAATATTTTTTGATTAAATTATCTATATTTTACAATTTAAACTCAGTTTTACTAACACAAACAAAACAAGCATGTAAACAAATGTCAAGGTTTATCCAACATAGCTACCCTAAGGTTTATACATCACGGGGAAATTCATGAAATTTCATACATTTAAATATGCCGTTATTTTAACTAATAAATTAATTCAAACTTTCAAGTAAAGAGTAAAACAACAAATCTTTTCTCAACCTTTTCTTCACCGAGCAACGCCGGGGCGTCAAGCTAGTCATTAATATAGTTAAAGAATCTCTCGATATCCCTCGATTGCATAATTTAATTTTTGGATAATTTTTTATTAAACTTTCAAAACTTTTGATTTCTTAAAACAAAGTTTTAATGAATTCAAGATGTCAATACAAGTTAAAATATAGCTACAGATAAAAAAAAGTTGAACATTGATTGACACACGCGCTTTATATTGTAAATTAAAATTAAATTCAAGAAAAAAAAAATAACTTTTGAGCTGGTAATTACGGAATATTCGCATAACTTGCTCAAACTGCGACCAACATGGCAACACAATCAAAGGTTTTAATTTGTAAAACCTTCTTATCAGCACCAAAACAACACGTGAAACAAACCCCGCCTCGCCAATAAGCCCCCGCCCCACCCTACCACGATCACAATTGGTTGGAAAATTCAACCAAATACAATTCAATTGTTGTAAGCCGTTCTCAGGTCCTATGCATCGAACGGACTCATAAATAAATCTGCAACCAATTTAACTTCACACTCCAATCTGTCAGTTATTTGTCAGATTTCGCTGCTCCTTCCAAACGAATGCAAATTTATGCATTATTTTCCTCGCCCACCTCCCCGCCCGCCCTCGGTCCGTTGGTCCGATCGAATGGCCTCGTCTTGCGCTGGCCGGGCCAACCGGACAGCCGACAAATCAGATGAGCTGAACTACAAGATAGGCTACGTTCTTGGTTCGCTTACAGCGGGAGTATCCATGGTCCATGGTACTTTTCTGCCGTTTTTCTACCGTCTGTTCGCATCTTCCATCCGTTTGCCGAGGGTAGCTGGGTGCCGGGAAAGGAGGGTGAAAAAACGAACCAAACAACCCCGAAGGATCCCTGTGAAAAGAACTCCATTTTAGATCTGTCCTTTTCATCCAATCCATTTGCACACATGTTGACACTTTTTGATATAAGCGAGAAATGCAAATACGCTGCCGTAGTGCTGGCTTCAATTTTCAGCATTGGCAAAAAAAAATAAAGAGGAAGCGGAACACCTTTGAAACAGAAACCGGTGCCGGGCGATGCACGGGCGGGACAAATTCGGAACCGAAGCTCGGTACGTCCACACATCATCGGCGCGCCCAGCAACCGACCGTTCCCATGGGAAAAAGGCAACCGACATCGATACGGTCGCTCCTTTCATACACGTTTAATCCACTCCAGTCGAGCGGAGAAGGAGCTGCAAAACAAACTGAAGCAAAAGCGAACGGGTATTGCCGGAATGTGCGGAGCTCCAGCACGCCAGCCTGAGCAATACAAGTGCCGATACAACTCGATTAAGGCTCATCGGTAAGCTAGTGCAATGTGTTTGCTCATTGATATTCATAGTTTACAGTATTACGAGACGGTATTTGTCTGGTGAAAAACCTGAACAAACTCACCCGGGCACGATCCTGCCTCGAGACTGTAGCTTTTCAATCAAACGATGGGGAAATTATTTTACTTCTATCACTGTGAAAAAGCACACTCTACTGACCCCCTGCCCGGAGCGTTTCACAAGGAAGTTCACAAAGGGTTCGCCGTACAGTGGCACCTGTTGTTACTTTTTGATAGACTGAGTACGGCCGTGTGCAGGGAACCTAAATATTACCGAACCAATTAAAATGAGTTATCGCTCACCAATCTGCCAGCAGCTTCAGGATCCGATTTTGTTGTTTTTCTTTTTTTTTCCTTTTTTCCTGTCCCCGGTGCGAATCCTAGTATTTCCAACTTTCCGGCAATATACTTGCACCGAGTGCCGGGCACAATCGCTCCGACGGGGAAATAATTAGCTCATCCATGTGAATGCAGGCAAAACTTTGTCAATTACGTCGAATTAATTTTTCGTCCCGTAACTATGGCGATCAGTTTTATGCTTCCATGAAAGCATAAAATACAAAGTGGGACGGTGCCGCTCGCAGAACTTCTTTCCACTACCTCTCGCCCCTGTCCCGCTGGCCGCAGGACAAATCTCTCTCGCATCGCGCTGGCTGCTCCCGTTGCCCGGACGACGGTGATATTTTCGGAACGGGATTCGGAACGTTGTTCCGCCGCCAATGGCGGCGTGCAAACACCGTGGCCCTTCCGGGGTGAACAACAACAACAAAAAGAAAACAACAACAACAACAACAACAGCATCAACGACAGTAGCGGCAACAATTCGAACGAACCAAACAAACAACAGCAACGGTAACAAGCTACACATGGCACCACAACCAATCGACTCACCTTTTCTTGTGCAAAACTAATCCTCTCATGCTTGGTGGGAAAAGTGGATTTTCCATTTTCATCTCCAATGGATTTCCCGGTTCCAATTAGAAGAGCAGTGAGGGTACGGAAATAAACTTGATATCATTTTTTTGCAAACTAGAATACTATGTTCAAAGTGGAAGAAGCCTTCGACTGAAATCTTCTTTAAGCAAGTGCAAAAAAAAACTTGAACAATAAGCTAGAATCATGAAACTGTGCCATTGATTATTGGTCTTTGAGAAACGGAAAATTGTTCCTTGAGAAAACGAGACTTATGTACTGAACTTGTACTATTCAATAAAAAAAATACGTTTAATATCCTTATTGGCGATAATAGCGTCACTGATACCATTTCCCCTCTACCCAAAGAAAACGTGAATGAAAATTATGACTTAAAAATTTCACGTTAAAAAACTAAGTTCCTTGCATAACACCATCCTTACTTTTCCGAATGAGAGCCACGATACAATAAAGTAGTGTTAAACACGTGAAAATACGATCACCTTTATTAAGAAATAAAAATCAATTAATTTAAACGTATACTAAATACACCCTTAACTTCATTTAATCCAATCCGATCCGATATAATGCAACTAACATTTCCAAATGAGGATTTAAAAAATGTTTGAATGGTGTTGTAATATATATAAACCATATGACGAAATTATCATACATTGTATTTAAACATATTATGAAATCCTGATTCGCAGATTCGAAGTGAAATTTAATAATTTTAGAGAGGCACCAGGCGTCTCCATTGAATACGAAATTATGGTTGGTTTATTACGAAAATTATAATCAACGCTAAATAAATGTCCTCAACCAGATCACTAACATTCTCAAGGTTTATTATTTGACGCATTAAAATTTTAAAAATACAATTTATTGTTGTTTATTGTTGTTTATTATAAAAAATTCCCCGTCCGCCGCGAAGGCTTAACGAGAGCTTCAAGTTCAAACACATTGTACATACAAAACGTTATAACTTAACTTTAAGGTCGAATCCTATTCTTAAATGTGCTAATATTTATTGAAAAGTCAAAAAAATTTATTAATTATTCCCGACAAAACTGGCATTTACAAGAGCACAATTTTTTGACCAATCCTTTCCCAACACGAGTTAACTCATTTTTTTAATTTCCAGCAAATATCTGTTGTAGGCCAAATCCGGTCTGGCTACTGATTTGTTCCGGGCCGTAAGCAAATGTAAGCGCTTTATGCAAAAAGCCCATTTAAATTTTTATCTAATAATTATTCACGATGTAAGCTTTATTTTCTTCCCAAAATGAAGATTAACATTGACGAAAGAGGTATTCCTATTGTTAAACAAAAAAACAAAATTCATCGAAAATGTATAAGAAAACGTATGAAAAAGTTACCTTTTACTTCGTTTTGAGCAACTTTACTATTTAGTAGTACCCTACTTTGAAAACATTACCTCATCGTTTAAGGTATCCACCAAACGTTTTCTGTTTCTTTTTAAAAATAAGGCCCTTATTACCACATGCATGCCGATCCCAGCTTTAGAGTAAATCTAAGAAATACGTATATTAATTAACGTGCACCATCTTGCCATTGTTAAAGCAACTGCTTTTGAGCTATTATTTTCCTTTTCCTGTGAGGGGCTGTGTTTATGATTTAAACATAAACCGTCGTCTTTAATGGCTCGAGCACTTCCATCATCCGCGAATGAAAGCATTCCGATCCCCGGCTTAGGCCCCCGATTGACGCATTAGACAATGCATCCACGGGCATAAATAGTTTCCCGCGGGAGGGTAGTTGTGTAACACGAACAACTAAAAATCAAAAACCCTCTCGGCCAGGCATGGTGATGGCCTGTCCACCATCTTGCCCACGGTGCGTTGAAACAAGGCTCACATGTTAAAATATTAATTTTACGCATCACTGCACCAATATCTGTTTGAATATAGATTATGCCAGAACTGTTCGGCGCTGGTTTGGGAGTACTGTTTGAGGTGAGGTTGGAGACTCCCCGCACAACCTGCAAAGCGCATGCCGTGGGGCGTTCTTTTAGCGGGAATAATAGCTCAAATAGCGTTCGCACTTTACCGGACAAACCGCGCTGGTGAATGCATCGGTCAGATTGTCGGTCGAGCGCAAAATGCATTCCTTTGTTCCATAGCCCAGCCGGGCAGGGATGTCACACTCGTTGCAGTTCAACAATTTTTGTTATAAAGTATTTAATTTGAAACAAACTTTCCTAACTATTGATTTTTGTTTGTGATACTTTCGTATTCATTGTGTACAATGGCAAATGACAATTTTTCATTTGGAAATTATTGCTCTCTCTATTTTAAATTATTCCTTTCAAAATAGTGGACCAGCCCTGGCCTGGAATACACCCCATTTATGAAAGCCCATGTGGGTTATACTTACATGTACAATTCAGCCTTATGCCCCAGCAGAATTGCTACGGGCTTCATTGAGAAGACATGGACCCAGTACGGTGTACATTGTTATAAGGCCGTCGATACAGGCTGGCACCTTAATTAATATAAATAAAGAATTCGAATTTTCACTCCCAAATACAGACATGCACCTGCAACAAACGGTGATTAAATGCTTTGTTAGTGCAGAAGCTGGATGAATCGCTGCTGTACGGTATTCAATGAGAGGGATTCGGAAAACGCTAGAAGCCACCATTGGGCTCGGTACCTTTGGCGCCATCGTTCCTTCTCATTATCTCGTTCGGTGGAGTTCAGTTAAATCAACCTCTTTATTGGGGCTCATTGCGTGGGAAAACGTGAACAAAAGGCCCACCGAACGGAAAGAATATAATCCACAAGACCGACCGATCGCACCGAAGTCCTCGGTAAATTTACGCCCTGCACTGCCGACTGCATCGTAAAAAATAATAACGCAATTTATATGCGATTCAATTGATTACAATTGACCACCGTGGCCGGCCCAGGGTGTCATGCGTGAAGCAGCTTCGGGTTAGGATCATTTGCTGCGGTCTTATTAATGCCCAACTCGCGGGACCGCGTGCGCTGTTCACGTGCGATGCGATAATTCATCGTCCTCCCGAAAGGGAAATGCAATGGGTTATATTGTTGCTTTAATATCACGTTTTGCCCGTGCGATACCAATCCGTGCGTAGCATTATGCGTCCGCTGCAGCGAAACTGAAACGTTTCGTCAACATCATTGGCACGTCGCTCGTTTGTCAATTCGGGGCCCGCCGTGGATTGAGCGGTTTATCCGGCCGTGAATGAGTATTTTATGAGACGGCAGTTTAAGCCGATTGGAACGCACGGATCGGTGCTAATTTATAGTGTTTACGCAACCAATGGTTAAACAAGGCGAACGGAAAGGAGTGCGTTATGTTACAAAAGCTATTTACACATTCTTCACACTTTTGATAATGATAGAGAATATGTTTCATATGAAACAATTTATTATATTTCTCAATTCAAACATATACGGACTAACTTAAAAACCACATAACTGATCGGAATGAGAAAATCGCATCGTGGCAATTTTAAAAGTACTTTTAGCAGCAGGAAATTAAAAGCGAAAAAAGCTCTTTAAATTATTGGGTCATATTTGCCATTACGGTCAACCGAAACCGTTTTTGAATGGATTGAAATTGAAAAGTTGTGACATAAGAATGAAGTTTCACATGGAAGCAATTAACCACCGCAGCGCGATAAATTAATTAAAAACCGTACTTTTAGCTTCGCGTTGAATTACAATGTCACTAAACTCGTGCCAGCGTTGAAAAAAGAAACAACTTCAACCGGTGCAACATACTCTCGAATCTGTACGACCCGTCACCACAACTGCACGGATCGTTTATTGTTTGCGTTGATGATGCTTGAACGAATGATAATTATGAGCAAAAGTGATGATGCAACCGGGGGGCGCACCCGGCTGGCAATAGGAATATTTGTAATTCAAATATCACCGCAGTTCATTTGATCGCAGCAATTGCTTGCAATCCATCCATCGGCTCGGTCCATGTCGGGCTACGTCGGAGCAACGGCACAGGAGACAGCCACTCCAGCCGACCGGGAGCTGAACTGTTGCAAATTGACGCACTCTAATAAACACGACCTCCGGTCTTGCATAACTTATTAAAACGCATACTGCTCGCAAACACACGGCGCCAAAGGGCCTCCCGGAACCCGGACCGATGCATGACGGAACATCAAAGCAAAATCCCGCCCATCTCCCGGCTAATCCCCAGTGCGAAACGGTTTTTCGATCGATGGGTCCATCCCTCGAGCGTTCAAAGATTGCAAAATATGCTGCCACTCTACGGTGTGCAACAGTGTTGCCGCCTGCCAAGCACTCGCACTCGGTTTGGAAGCAAAATTCGAACCGAAATGAAGGTGCAACATTATTGCGCCAATTTCGCACAGGCCTTGTGGCATCGAGAGTGTCTTTCACGATACACGTGACGTTTGGCGGAGAGCAGTTTCCGTTTCTGGCACGGCAGCAAACGGAAGGTCCACCGGAAAGCTTCCGAGAATCTGTATCAAACCACGACCGGATACAATGTCCATCCTTCTCGAGACCGAAGGCGACAAGGTTGTATATAAGCCTTAAATGTACATAACAAAAATTGGTCATTTAATATTTGTAAAACAAGTCACAAGTTTTGGTAGGAATATAACGACTCCTGAGGTTAAACGGATTTTTTTAAGTTTATAATTAATTTTTATTTTCTTTAAAACTGAACAAAATAAACCAACTTTTCTTTTTAATCTTTCCCAGATTACTAAAGACGGCGTTTAGAGATCCTTTCACAAAAAGCATTAGAGTTATTTAACATGCTATGCAAAAATAGTGAACCATAATGGGTGATCTAACAAGGTTTAAACATATCATATGCAAATATGGTTCATATTATATGGAATGAAAGCCAACTCCGCTATTGCCTTTATTACTCCGGAACAAACGCCTGACCGCCTACTGATGCAATCAGTTCTCATGGAAAATCCGCCTAATCAGTCCCGAGATTTGCGCCCCCAATAAAACCCTCCGATCGAACTCCTAAAACCCTCTCATCACGGTAGAATGCACCATTGCTCCTGAGGCAACGTAGCATTCCTCGTTTTCCTACTTTTTCACGTCATCGGTTAATATAGGAGCCTCATGAATGATGGAACCGATTGGTGTAGCTTGAGCAGAAAATTTATTTGAATTTTGCTCTAAGTATCGACCGGGCGTCCGTCACGTGTTCCCGTGTTGCCAATCCACTGTATGCTCACGTGACTCGCAGACATCGTGCCTGGGATGAATTTGCATCCCCATCCCATCCCGTTCCCAGCCAGCAGAGGAGAGCATCGTTTATAAACAAGATGTTTACTCCAAACAGACACACTCATGCAGCCCATCCTCTCCTTCCCATCGGTGCCTTCTTCACGTCGGATGCATCGTTGAAGTTGTTTGGATGTGTGCTCCCTTCGTTTCTCCACTCCGAATCTTCCGGACGCTGTCGAACGGCACCGATTCCACCGGTGTGGGATGGTTGCCTCGATCGGTGAAGTCCAATGTCGAAACGCCTGGTACACCGATGACGAAAAGGAGTTCATTTCTCGCTTCTGCTATCGCTATCATAACCGAGCGGACGGTTTATCGGAACCGCTTCCGATAGCATGTCGAACTGGCAGCACGGAAGTACAACACTGGTGAGCGCGTAAGGAGAATTTGATATTAAATTGCAAATTTCATGTTGATAAATTTTGTTTACTCATCCTGGCAGTCTTCCTCGAACCGTACCCAATCAAACCGGCAACGAGATTCATTTTGAGTTTCTTGATAGCAAACTAATCCAGCGAGTACTAAATATTGCACCGGATGAGAATAACATCGTATGGCGTCCATCAAGTTTATTTTGATGCAATTTAGGATAAATATCGGTAGTGTAAACTTCAACTTTTCCTTTCTTTCGCAAGAATGTAAGGAAATCTACATTTTTGTCTTGTTGTTTCTAGATGCAAGTAATGTTTGCCTCCACTTTGTAAGCAATTGCACAATTATGCGAAAGAATGATGCAGTCTTACTTATTGAAGGTATCTTTTCATCAGTCCATTGAACTGCCTGGCTGAATACACTTAATCAATGAAGGCAAAAGAACCAAAACATCAATTTCACCCACAGCACCAAACATCAACTGTTCACATATTGTTCTCGGGCAAATCTTTCACCTCAAATCCTTAAATTCGGGGTATTTGAACACTCCGCATCGTATGTACATTGCCCAAAATTGAATCACGCCTCACGGATTTACTCACCAGTCGTCTTGCTTCAAATATTTCCGACCACCCCGAGTGTCCTTGGAGGTTCTACTTCGATGCTCCGGCGCCGCTCTCGATATCATATTCCTATTTCATTGATCCCGCAATATTAAGTTTGCTCGGTTCCGATACGCACGCATTCTGGGTCGCAAGGCGGCGGTACCGTTCGCCGAAAAATCACGCGTAAGATGGAATTTTATTTTCATATCGATGCCAGGCCAGGACGAACGTGCCGCGTGCGCGCGGGTTGGCCGTGGGAACGCAAAAGCACGCAGAACTAGGGAAGGGAAGAACCGACGTACGGCGGACCGGCAACGATGAACCGAATTGAAATTGAAGGATTTAAAACCGTTTATCGTTTGATGTTGTTTATAACGGATAATCCTCCGATTGACAGAATCGCAGTCGGGTTGCCTCGGTTTGGTGGCTTTGGGGATGATGGGATCCCGAAATAAACGCAATGTGTTGTAAAATCCATACCCGTATAAAATCTGACAGCTTTCTGTCAAACCGGCCTCCGTGCCTGTACGGCTAGGGGAGTGTGTGAGCATCTGGCACGCAATCCACGCAATGCTCTGGTTTTGCGCGAATTTCACAAAGTCTTACCAGTCCCAATTTTTTTCCCGATGATTAAATTTTTCTGCATTCTGTGACGCATCTGTTTTGAGAAAAATAAGGACTTATTTTTTTTTAAAGCGAACGATTCAGGAATGTTCAATATGCTACTATTCTCGAATGTAGATTGAGTTTGTCTGTATTTAGTTGATTGCTTCTTTATTAATAAAAATGTGTAAAGTTGACAAATTTACAAGACAATTGAATTGTAAAAAGGTAGCATGTAATTACACGTAAAACATATGTTGTCATATTTTCATAATTTTAATGTGGCTTACTAAACTATATATCTTGTCAAGTCTACAAAAGAAAACATATCATAATAACCATGTCACGATAAAATAACGTGCAACATGGAGAAAAAATCAAAAACGCCTCCATCAGAAATCTCGCTCCCTGGTGTGGCATCCTCAAGGCAAAAATGCCTGCACCCAATCGACAAGTTGTCCACGGCGAAGATTTAATCAATAAAACCCATCCCGTCCACCATCTCCTGCAAAGAAACACACACACTAGCTCGTACAAGGTGCCACGATGGATCGAGCAAAAACACATAGGCAACAGGTTGCCAAGCACTGTTGCCGTTTGCCGAGTGGATCGGAAAAGGAGACAAGAACCGAAACGAATGTTTTATGTACCACCCACCATTGTCCGATACGGAGGCATTGGTGTTAGTGGACACGTAACAAGTTGCCAAGGTGACCACGGGTGGTGAGTATTCAGCATTCTATGTTTTACAGAAAGGATACGATAGCCGGTGAAAGCTTTCTCAATGTGAGAGCTTTTACCATAAAGTATAATATAAAAGGATATATTATGGATTTAAAAGAAAGGCGCGTTTTATAATATAAAACATTCTATAATATGCCATAAGCTTTTTGAAATTTCAGGACCTTTTGGGTATTTGTTCCCATTATAGCATAGCCAGCGCTATAATTAGCCTTGCTTTATCAATTTATCCTATTCATTATTTTGTTTCCAGTACTCGTTTATGCTAGCAGATGACACTAAAATCGTAGAGAAAATAAATTTACAAAGTTTTGCAAATATTTCCCATAAAACGGTTTGTTATAGGACAAAAGGATTTTATGTTCTGTATGTATGCTATGAATTTGAATTTTTAGGAATATAACTTGTAAAATATAACAAGTGGAAAAGTCCTGATTTCTCATTGAAATCTTGCGGAGTGGAAATGAAAAAGAAGTTAAGTCGGAATGTAGTTTATTTGTATAGACGATATGAAATTCAGAAACAATCATATACAAATGGAACAACATTCAATCATCGCACAAATGTACTAATTTTAACAAACAAACATAACTATGTTCAAATTATTTTAATAAACTTTTAAACATTTCACCCGATTCAGCATCCAACAAAAAACCGCTGACCAATCAGTTAAACTACAATTCGGAGCAAATACCGCCACCGAAACTAATCATTTTTGCTCGCCTTAACAACTCAACTGCATTCACCACAAAGCGTATCGTTTACCACCGTTGGCATATCTCCACCGTTGAACAGACCGAGCGAAAACCGAACCATGCATTTCAATCTCGTGTGTCCACCGAGGGGCCCATGTTCCGCATTCGGGTTGTTGCTTGTGGCCTCACCGACCAGCAGCAACCACAGTGCACCGGTACAAGGCGATCCGTGTAGCCTTGCATTTAATTAATATACCATTGATTAGTTAATGGTCTGTGCAGAGTGCGAGAAAATTATGTGCCGTGCTAGGCTTCCGCCCGTAAGAATTGCACGCGGGTGCATCTGTGCGCTGCTGGTCAGCGAAAAGCGCACGTTTTCATAGAAAGAGAACGCTGACCCTTACCCACCCCGGGGTCGGTCGAGATGGCTGGCTGCTCCTCCGGTCCGATACGGAACGAACGTTCTTATGCGAAAGCCGTGCGAAACCGAGAACCCGCCAGGTAGGCGGGATATTATTTTCTACACATTTCATTGTAAATAAATCAATGAATAATTTTCCGCTCATATTGTACGGAACAGTGGCGCCAGAGTGCACGGCTCTTCGGTGGGGTGCGGAGGGAGGCCGGTAGCTGGCGAGAGTGGTCACACGTAGCCGATGGCACACCTTTTGCATAGCTTAACACCGGCCAGCGATAAACGTGCTCGTCCAACGTGCGTTCAATTCTATGCCGTAGCTCTACAAACCCGTCCAGCGTTTTTCCCCGATCCCCACAAAACCCAGCAGAATGAGCGGACGGATGCACGGACGAGCAGAATACGGCACAGAGAACACTCTATCGGATCTTCATCGGACCGACCGGAATGTGATATAAAACATCATATAATGTCAGATTACAAAAGCCGGCTAACGGGCTCCATGCTAGCGGATAACGGCCACGAACGAAGGCCCTACATATCGCCTTGAAGGCGAGTGGAAGGCTGCCGGAAAATGGAGCGATGTGCATTGGCCCGGGAAGGGTAGAAACACGTCGGGGTTTCTGTTATTCCTTCTAATTAAAACGCACCACCGGGCATTCGGGGGCGGGCTGAATGATGATGCATTCCGAAGCCCGCAAGCTGCCCGATGATGCGCCAACGAAGTGCCACACGAACCATTCATTAGCTCCACAAAATGCACAACTAAACGAATGTTTCATCGGAAGCCGGTTCCCCGGGCGGGGAACACAAAGTGATTGGGGATAACGAGAAAACCATCAAAAAGGGAAAAGCCGTTCTACGGTTTGCGTCTGTTTGGTGTGTCAGCTATTTTTGGCCCGATCTGTTTGTGGACTATAAATTTCATTCGCTTAATAGATCCATTCGATTTTCCTCGGAACCATAAAGAGTTAATAGCTCGATCAAACAATTGAAACGAAATGAAATACCTTTGCGAATGCATCATATCTGTGGAATTTTTATTTTTTTGGATCATTCACATTCCTCTTGGACTCTTGCTGTAAACGAAAATGGTGAAAACCAACCGTATAAAGTTGCTTTTTCACAAAAGTATTTACAAAGTACTGTGTTAAATTTATTTTCTACAATTTTGCTTTGAAAACCCACAGTAAACAAATGTAATTTGAAAATTCAAAACAACAAACTAGACCAGTAAATTAACATAAACTTCAAGGAAAATAATTTAAATAAGAATAAAACGAGACTAGAGTTTTGAAATAAATACATCAAATGTAATGCAAGACAAAAATCACACAAGAATCCAAATTGCATGCATTTAAATACCTAACTGCTATAAACCTTTCGATTTTAATATAGTTTATTCAAAACAAACACCAGGATTTTCCAAAAATCCAAAGAGAGATCATTTTTAATAAATTTCGCCATAAATTAATGAGGCAAACGTAAACTTGTGGCGTTCTCTGTAATCTCAATCCTCCAAATTTACATTCTACATTCTGCAAACAAAAAAGTTTCAAAAATGAACAAGTGTTAAAAAGCTTTATTGCGAAACAAAATTCATTTACAAAACCAATTATAATTTTTCAATTCGTTTAGTTTTACCAAGATATATTTATAACTACAACTTGATAATTTAAACAGTTCTCTTTCGATTGAGAGATACACCGGCTAGGGTCCAACTTCAACCGATCCACGGCTTGAAGTGCCAAAAGCAATTTGAGATCTCATCGAGCCCAATCGAACCGAATATCGAATGTCCAAACCCGGTGAAACACCAAACACAAGAATCCCTATTAATCAGTTAAAACACCCAGATCACCGGACCCGCCCCGTGGTGCTGTTGCGCCGGCAAATGGGTTTCATTTTCCAGCTCTTTCGTTCTCCGCTGCCCGCAAAGTGGATGTCAAAAAAGTGGATAGTCGAAAGAAAATTACTCCCCAATGCCTTTAACGAACGAAAGTCGGGAGAGCGGACATGCATTGAAATTGTAAAATGTACACACTCGCACGTACAACCTTGACAAACAAATAAATTACATTCTTATCTCTCAATTTGGTGCACACAGCCAGGGTTGCAAGGGAACCCTTCCCGGCGGAAAAAAGGTGACGTTTTCGGTTTCCCAAAGGAAAAGAAACGCTTGGTAAACTAACCTCTAGCTTCTACCTGCCGTTTGCAGAAATCCTACCCAATCGATGATGTTGGTCCTTTGGGCAAACCGTCTGCTCGGTGCCCGTAAACTAACACTACACAACTCTTTTTGCCTCTCGCTCCCTTTACCATCCACCTAACCTAACATCAACATTATCCCTCCCCCCCATTCGAAACGGTCGCATTTGCTGACGGGCAAGGTAAGAAATTCTCCTTGCACCACTCCGTTCACGCGGACAACAATAATAAAATTTTCAATTAAATCAGGAGGACACCGATTCGTGGACACACAATGTTCGTACGACCTGCGTTGGCTATCACCCGAACGGAAGGAAAGTAAACACGATCCGGGCAACCGTCTGGCACGACACCTCGATCGTCAGTAAGATCTCGGAGACGCTTACTTTGACCCGAAAACGGAAGGTGGAAGGAAGCTTTTAATATATATTAGACAATTACGGCCTTTGTTTTCATTTCTCCATTTGTTGGTTCGGAGACCGGAACGGATGCATTGCGTCCTTGCCCCTCCCTGCGACACACTGCGGCAGGTGTTTCTCTTGGCCAACGAACCGGGGAATCAGATCGGTCAGCCCAGGTAACATGAAAAACCGAAACAGCTCGAAAAACTAATCCGGTTCTCATGCCGCTGAGACTGCCTTGAAAATGGCTCGGGAGAAGATGGTTCCCCAAGAAACCCACTACCAAAAAGGTGAGCTGGAAGAAAGGGTGGGGAGCGTTAGGGGGCGAAAGGAAAAGTAATCAGATATCACCCCGGTATTTATGTGCTGTTACCGCCTAACCTCGAATTGGCGAGCAAAACCCATTGACCGAATCGTAAAAGCAATCGGACCAACTTTGGAGCCCCGACTTTGGCTTCGGAGTAGGATGCACACTTTCCGGCGAGGATCCCGCGAAGGTGGAAGATGGAACGAAGGTCCCGGAGCAGCATAATGACTTCTTTTATTTCGCTCCAGTTTTCATTCCGACGGTGCTTTGCTTTCTTATTTTAAGTGATAGTGCACTTCTTTCGCCGAAACAATCGGCTTCTAACGAACGAAACCCGATGGAACAGCGAAGGCAAGTGGAACATCGATCGCGGCCCAAAGGGTGGGACTTTAAACCGATTTTACTTTTCACCCACCTCCCCCACCACTTGGGAAGGAGTTGAGCCAAGTAATGAAATGGTTTTGGGTTCCCCTTTTTGCCCCTTTTCCCGTCCCAGCACCCCAAACGTTGCTCGATCGATTTCGGTTGTTTCCTGTTTTGCCTTCCGCCGTTCAACGTTCGTTTTCCAACGACCTTTAAACCCTTGTCCCACGATCTTAGCTGCTGCCTTTCGAGTCGTTGGTTTGTCCATTGCGATACGATCCACTTTGTCCGCTCGGCACCTTTCCCCGAACCACCACCTACACTCCTGTACGTGTACCATGAAAATGGAATCTACGACGGTAGATCCTACCAGAGCCTGTTTAATTTCAACTCGATTCCTAATGACGAAGCCTTTCGGAGCGGGTCGATTGAAATTGATAAATTGCTTCCGATATAATTGATGCCCGCAGCCAGTCCCGGCAACCCACCGGGAGCCGATGGCAATGGAATTAAGGCAGAAGAAGGCGGTGGAGAATGTCCCAGCTTTCCATTAAAACACGCTCCATGCTCGGTTTTCCACGCACCGGATGGCGAGTCGGAAAAGGAGACTGTCAAGATGGGACGCCTTGGGGCAACAATCACAGGATTGACACATTTGGTGTATTGCAAGCCAAAAAGGGAAAACAACTCTCGAAAATCGAATTGACCACCGGACGGGCCGGTTCGTTCGCATGGCTTCGCAAAGTAATTGCTCAACGGAAGGATGGGCTATGATCGATTCGTTACCCATTTGACTTATAAGAAACAGCAGGGTAAATTGATTGATAAATGTTTGTTACGTATGTAATTTTAATTGACAAAGCATATGAGCAGAGCAAAAAGGTTAGCGAAGACATGCGGCAGTATTTGCTTTTAATAACACATGCTACATTTGAAAATTATTTCTTACCAACTTTTGTTAAGAAACCAATTTCAAACGGTTTTAATTTAAACCTACTCGGTGGCTAATTAATTAGAATGCCTTTTCATCATCGACTTGTTGTGATGTAACGTAAAACGTAGTTTATGTAAGTCATTATAAGTTAAATTTCATTGTTTTTATTAAATTTTCTTCTTATTTATGTTTTGTATCAGTTATGTTGGGGGTCCGCGACAGCCGAGCGATAGCTCCGGTTAGAAAAATATGCCCATGAGCTTACATGGGGCTCACCACCTCGACGGCGTGGGTTCGAATCCCAACCGAGACCGGTCCGTACACATAGGCCCATTGAAATTGTATTCGACCTGCGAAAGGAAATCCCATGTATTAAGATTGAATGTTTAAATTTCTTTTGAAGTATTAAATTGCTTGATAGAGATTCTAAATTTTCAAATAAAATACGCGTTCAGTTCGTCACAAAAATGAGACATGCAACATCACATGCTATTGCCATAGAACATATTTTCATAACAAGGAAACGGATTAATTTTAATTACTACAAATAACACCACGCGTTGCGAAGTAAATTTAATTTCCTCGTTTCCATGTGAACCTCTAATCAATGGAACCCTTATCGTGAACCACAAATTTATTATTCTGTAAACATCTCAGCCGTCACATGTCTCGCTCCGGGCTCGCAACATCCCCCAATCAAGGGAACAAAGTACAAGTAAATCAACGGAATTATATTTACAAAAAATTTAAGCTGTCTTGCCGGTAAATCGTGTTCGTTGTCGTACGTTCCACCGCAACCGAGGACGTGGTTACCGAGCACGATTTACATACACTGTACCGAGTACATTACATCAACCGCCTTCTTATTACTTCTCCTTGCCTTCTTTTGCGCACCACACCGAGTGGTTTGTTTTTAATATTCTTTATTCCCTCCGCTGGGATTGATTCTTTTTCATGTTCGCTGTCACTTCGCTTCCCTGCTGAGATTTCCTACCACCCGAAGCCGACGAAATCTCCCCTGGGGGGAAGGAGGTACCGGGTATCGTGTACCGGGATTGCTCGGGCCGCTGCGTTGGCCAACCGTCTCGGAAAGGAAAATTAAAAACCAGCTCCGCCGAAACCGCCAGGCAATGTCAACGACGAGGCAGCACACCATGGAAGCAAGCGAGCGGGAGCGCCACAAGCCACAAAATCAACGAGTGGTGGAGTCGCGTGGGAGCCACCCTTGTGTGCCACTTCCGGCTCCGGTTACCTCCGGTTTCTCGCAAGAAAGCTCCCTTTGGCCCCCCAAAAATTATTCGCATCTTTTTGCTTCCGTCTGGAAATGTGGTACGAACGACTGAACCAAGGAAGCTACTGGTAGATGAAGGGTTCTTTTTTAACCCTCTATTTCGAAGGGAAGTTTGTAGTAAGGCACGGTACGGGAAAAAAAACTAGCACAACAACAAAGAACAAATAAACAATCGGGCAGCTGGCTTTTTATCAAACAAACGAAACGAACTGTTACTTCCAGCCGACGACAACCACATCTACGCTGTTTTCTCCCTACCCAAAATGGCTGGCACCACTTTCGTGCAAGCGGTTTCAATTTAATTTCATTTCGGTCGCACGATGCTGAAACCCCTTTGGGACGTGGGAAGGAATTTCCCAACCTCTATTCTATACCTCTCTCGTTCCCCAGGGGAAAGCATGGCCAGCGTCGGTCTGCTTGCATCCCGACCAACTGACGACTGACGTGTTATCAAATCTCGAAATGTACAGCCCGTGTACGGCCAAGGACATTTCGTCCTGATGCTTGTTTCCAACGGTATGGCAAGGCCGAGCCTTTGGTTCGAGTGGATGGAATTCGGACCGTTGCACTGGCGTACGGAGAGCACTGCGAAGAAGTAAATTAATTTAACAAATACCAACACCGACGGCACACACATGGCACACACAGTGTCTTTCCACACCTCGGCTGCACATTTTTCGTGCCAAACGCACCCCGCATCCCGACCCCGGCCACTAAACCCATCATCACTGGTTAAATGCGATAATTAAAAGTCAAAAGGAATCTTTAATTTTCGACATAAATCTACACCGCACGACACGGAACGAAAATTGGGACTGGCCGGAACGAGTGGTGCCAAAAATACCCACACACACACACACGTTGGCCGGGTTTCACCGAAAAACATTCCTCTTGGAGCTGGTGCAGGGAGAATTTTCGGACGACCAAAAAATGCTTTCACCTTCTCGACAACCGACAGCTCAACCGGGAGCTCACACGCTGTGACGTTCTCGCCTCGGCTGGCCAAGCAGCGCAAATAATCTGATCCCGGAAACCGCAGCAAAACCAGAACATTCTAGATTGAACATCCCAAAGAATTGGTCGGACAGTTCCGACCGACGGAGGGCCGTCCAGAAAAAAACCTACACCACGTAAGCTGCAGCCAAGAAAAGGCCAAACTAACCTCGACCACGCGGAGACCAAAAGGGAGCGAAAAACTGCTCCAAGAATAAAATGCCAAATGATGGTACGCTGCAGGAGCGACAAAGAAAACCACACCAAGCAAAAAAAACCATCCCTAATAAACTGAAAACAAATACATTTGTGCTCCCCCACTCCATCCCACGCCTATCCGAACGCCATCCCACCGTACAACCGAAAATTTGCCGATAGAGACCAACCAGCTAGACTCGGTAGGCCGTGGCATAAAGGCTCATGGCCACTAACTAAGGCGGAAAAGAAAGTCAAACTCAAAAACAAACCAGTAACGTGCTTTGAAAGGCAAATCACGACAAAAAGTGTCACTAGCAACAACGGTCACATGCACACATACACACACATACACACATGCCAGCGTAGGGGAATCCGGGCGGAAACCGTTTCTTCCCCGGTGCGCCTCAACCACCGGGCACCTCCATTTGAACCACCGGGCGGCCCCATTCGAACCACCGGGCGCCTCCATTTGAAGCCGTGTTGCTATCGCGTCCGTTTGCTCACTTAAAGAAAAGGGCGAAAAAAGATATCCGAAAAAATCCAAACACGTCGTTGAATACAGTTTTCCTCTTTCGCTTTCCGGTTTTACAATCAACGACCACCCTGCATAAGACGTAAAGCCGGAGTGGGGAACAGTGTTACTGAGCTGACGGTAATACACATACACACACACATACAGGGTGTCCTCGAACGCAACACACGCGATCGTTGTTGTCTCCCTTGCTTCACTCCACTCCACTCCATTAGCGGGCGCTCGTGTTTGCGGGTAGCAGCAGCAGTTTAAAATATTGTTAAATGAGTTGAGAATCATTGGTGCTGGCACGTCAGTTTGCAGTGAAGTTTTCATGATGCTACTAACTTCTCCCGGGCTCGGTACCGTACGTCCGAGGAGCCCATACAGTGCGGCATCTGTTGAGCGAACAGCCTCGGCCATCCGTTACTCTGTCCAGGCGATGGCGGTTTTGGCAACAATACCCGGAACTGGCCAATTCTAGGCGCTCAGGACAGGCATCCGTTCCAGATTGGTTGTCTGTCTGGGTGCGGTGTGGCCACTGGAAAGCGTTTGCTGCCGTACGAACGTACCCGGAACACAATCGGCTGACACTTTGCATCCAGTTTTCGGAACTAATCGTATGTTGTATTCTTATGTCTTCCGCATCGATCAATGGGAAGAAGAATAAACAAATACTGCGCTTAGTGAAATTTGTTAAGACAATTAAGAGCTGACATAGTTTAGACTGTGGGTTTGATTTTGAATTGATATTTCATTGTTATATTTACCGAAAAATTTATCGTTTTAAAGCCGTCGTCTATTGAAAACTAGAATAATAAACCTTCATTCAACTAAACAACCTGATCGGAACGAACGATTCATCGAGAACAATAAACCTCACAAAGCGTTGCTGAAGGACACTTAATTAAAATACGACCCCGCTCGAACGAAATTCCACTCCAACGATTTCACTCTCTCAATTTGGTGAAAATTGCATACCAACACAAACGATGCGCGCAATTTTGACTTCCCTGCTTTCGAAGGCGCTTCCACGCGACTTGCAGAAATTCCACCGGCGCGGGCGGCACGTTAAGAATGACGTTTGCCGTTTGCTGCAGCATGTCAATCTTCCAGCCGGTGCAGCAACGCATCGAGGACACCCGGAGCAGCCACAAACGTTTTATAATGAGGCAATATATGCCGTTTTAAAATTTCGATGCATCCACCGCCGACGGAATGGTGACGGAACGGTTAGGCTGAAGCCAACGACCGTTATGAAAGGACATCCGATATTTTCCATCCCCACCAATTCGGTCAGCCATACCTACCGCCATCATCATCATCATTGTCGTTGCCATCGGGCCGTGTCACCGTCATCATCAACTGGCACGTCACTCAATTATTTCACATCCGCCTTTGGTGCATCACCTTTCAGTTTGGTCCCGGGGAAAATGCGCGCACCGCTCAGCCGGAACGTTCGACGGGGACGATGAAAGAAAATTGTTATGGAGATTATTGATATTAAAATTAACTTCATAAATAATTGAGTGCCGGTGTTTTCACTTACGCCTCCTTGCGTACGGCGTAGCATGTGCGGTGCGTGCAAAACCGAACCCCCCCACACGGTGGTCAGTCCAGCGATGGTGGTGGTGTTCTGGCCGGAAATCAACCGGGGCGTGCTGGGTGGAAAATAGCAAAAATTATTACGCATCATTAAATTTGATAAAGCTGCCGTTCCCCCCGGTTTGGTGTAATCGTGCCTTGCCGCCGGCCAAGGAGTTGCCACCGCGCACCATTTGGAAGCATTTGAAGCGCAATGAGCGGGAAAAAGTTTTAAAATTTTATTACATACTGCAACTGATCCAAATTTGACCAACCAACCATCAATAATTACCTCCACGTTGCTGTTCGTGAGATAAAAATGGCTAAAGCAATTGACAACAGATCCCATAAGAATTTTAGTAAACGGAAGATCATGATACTACAAAAATCGAATTTAATTCTGGAGTTTGATTTTTTTCGGTAGCTTTGAAATAAAATATATATTACTTGCGCAAACCCTAACTAACTCCGATGTTTACTAAAAGGGCAACCAATATTTATTCATGGTACTTTGACACTGTATATAACTTTTATTACCCAAATCTTTTAGCCCAAATTACCAAATTTGTATTTTAACAAGCATTTATTTTTAAAAGATTGATAAAAATATATCATTAACCAGTCAGAACTATATACATAAATCTTTCCACAATGTGCACCTTAGGTGGTGTAAAAAGAAAACAACTACTATACGAACACAAACAAGTTGTGATTTATGATTTGTTTTAAACCCTGCTACAATTTTGAATGTAGTTTTACTTATTTGTCTAATTAAGTCTATGTGCTACGCTTCGAAGGAATTTACTACTGTTAACCGTTAATAAACTTGAACGAAAACATAATTGATTGTCGACACGTTTCACAAAGTGACGTTCAAAATGAAGTTGTTTTTATTTTGTGCTTTTACCGAATCATCAATAGAAGATGTAGCAAAATGCGATACAACCCTTGAGGCTGCTCCAGTGGATTCAATTTGGCAACAATAATTCGTTACGTAGAACAGACGCTCCTTTCCCAACATTGTGCTGACGAACAAGAAACTCAAACCCGTCAATGCGCGAGTCATTACTATCTTCGCTCTTTATTAAGTGTCAGCTGACCCTGTTTTTGGTTGCCTGTTTTTGCAACTCCACTGCGTCAGCCAACACACTCCGTTTTGTGGGTTCTTCCGATGCCAACCGGCTGCACGGACTGACGACCCACGACCGCTGACAAAGTCCGCAATGAAAATTGAACGTCAAACGCACTATAAGTTTCCAAACCGGCACCAAATGCGAAACACGAAATATACCCATGCTTGACAAAACCTCTACTCAAACACAATTCAAACCGACATCCTCGGAGCGTCATGGAAGAAACGGTTTGCAACGTTGTCAGGTCGAGTTTTTCTGTTGTTTCGCTACCCCGTCTCGGTTGTTTTTCACTCTCGCTGAACAAACAAACACTTTGGCAAATGGGTGACGTGCGTGATATTGGCTGAGAGAGAGAGAGAAAGAGAGGGACAGGGAAAAAGGACAGTGTCCGAGGGGTGAACGTATGCATGTGCAGCACACGTCGTGTTCGATGGAACTACGCCACGCATTCGGGGCCCGAAATTCAGTCAAAAACTTCACCAATAATCTGATAAGATTGCTGCTACTTGATGCTCCAACCCCCGGAGGAACCCAGTTCCGTCCAGGCCAACACAATACCGGTGGTTTCATTTTCCGTCGTTGGCCGCCTTTTTTAGACTGCCCCCCGCTCCCCCTCCTCTCCACCCCGAGAGCGGGCGCCGAGTACGTGCTGATAATGCATCCTCCGAAAAACGCAACGTAGTACCGCGCGATCCGGCACGATCCAGGGTGTCTGCACCAAAGCCGGACCGAATCTAATTAGCAATGGAACAACATAACACCAAACGTCAACCTCGTCGTGCTTCGGTTCAAAAAGCTAACAACGCCAAAACACCAGCTTATAGAGTTTCATCTGCATAACTGATGGAGTCTTTCCTTGGTGGTGGTACATCGTTTTTTACTTGTTTGGATGTTTTTTTTTACTCCTACCGTTCCAGTTTGACAAGTTCAAACCTTGTCCTCTGCTCGAACGGCTAACAATGTCGCAACGAGCAATGTGCGTGGTTTTTCGGCTTGGATCAAAGTGATTGAATTACTCTTTTTTTCGTAGACGATATGCGGTGTACATCTCGGAATGAGTACCAATCGGAAAATGTGTACTAAATCATGGAAAGTGGAACACTACCACTGTTTTGTTGGATTGTTGGTATAATTGAAAGAAGACGGTGAAATTTAATATTTAGATTTAAAAGAATTATCGTTTTAACAGCTATTTTGAACACATTAATAAGCGTACAAAGTTTTTTTTTTGTTGATGGCTGTTTTTGGGATTCCTTTTGAAATTATTGTTGCCAAACCAACAGTGCTAGTAGATAATCAATTAATCACACAGACCAGACAGGTCAGGTGAGAGAACCAATTTATAGACCTGGAATAACGGTGATTAGTGAGTAGAGCGAGAGGTGATCGGTCGGGTCAACTTGCCAACGGGACGAGAGAGATACAAGACAAGAGAACGTGATAGAGAATACGTTAGCATCGATCAGCTAATCGATGACTAGTAAATTATTTAAATAAGATAAAAATAGGGAATAGAAGAAGTGATATCTTCCTCAACGGTGAGTAAAGAAAGCCTTTTTTTAAGCTGTACTACCGCCATGGAAGGGTCTCTTAAATTTTAATACAGTCCTTTAATCATATATAAGATATAAGTCCAATAAATTAAAGTTCAGTTCAGTCGCCTCTAAGAATCGATTTTAACCATTAGAATTAATGCAAGCAGTATGTCATACTTCGATTTTTAACAATGTTATTATTGTGTTGATGTTTTAATACAATATGTAGCTTGTTTTCAATTAAATCCTCAACTATTTTAAGTCACATACACACATCAAACACTCTGCAAACACTCCACTGATTTAATAAAAGAAAGATTGTAGTTCAAAGCGTTGTTGATAGTCCTGAGACATATTGATCGTTTTGGTTAAAATTAGCTAAATCAAAGCAATATCAGTAAATATCATGTCAGGAAAAATGTTTAATTTACGACTTACTGTAAGTTGTTTATATTCACTTAAGCTACTTACCCCAAACCACACCAGAGAAAGGGCCTAGTGACTACCTTGTTTTTGCAATTGTTATTCAAAATTTTCAAATTTAAAATTCTTTAACTTGAAACACTATTCCTCCACCACGTACGTATTCCGGTAAGCTGTAGCCGCAATATTCAAATGCGTCCAACCTTTACGCTGCCTGTTCCACCAAACCTCAACGCACGATCGGTACAACGGTCGTGTACTGTGAACTATTAAATTTTAAAATGCCCATCACCGAGCCTTACCCGCCGGTGCGACACCCGGACAGGGACAGTGCCAGCCGATAAATGCCCTGCAGACAGCTTGTTTCTGAATTCATTAGCAGTCCGTAAAATAGGCCCACCGAGCAAGAGAGATGCTCGGCCGACGGGCACACAACAGGTACAACGGTGCGTTTACGGCCGAAACGTACGTACGAATACGGCTAAAACTCTTGCACACATTTCAAATTCTGCCAGTGAAACACGACACGACAACCCCACATAATATAATATTCTTTTCCCAAATCTAATTTTCTATAGTGATGACAAAATTATCATTGACTTTCTGTCCTTCCATACAAATGAAGTGGCTCTTCGTTCTGTATTTGGTCGTACGGTGGGCCGGTTTGCGTACCCCTCTCACTTTATGGTTCTCTTCTCCATTCCCTGGCAGCGACACCGGAACCCCCACCCTGTGTCTTATTTTCCATTTTCAGTAACACGTTGACATCTTATCCATTCAGGCTCCGCACGGAGTCGAACCCTCGGTAATCACCTACAGCTGTGCCGGTTCAAGTTTTCCAACGCAAAAATAACCACTGCCACTCACTGACGGGGTAAAAAAAAGGAACCCATCCATCTACGGCTGCTGTACTTTTAGTCCCACATGTTGCTACACACACACACACACATACCCACACCCAAACACATTTGGAGCCAGTGTCACAGTCGTTCATCTTAACTCGAGCGTGGGGCACCACTAGGAAAACTCCTCCCGTAGATGAAGTTCACATATCCATCCTCACATATCCAAGGAGCCTCGGAAACTCGGGAAAAACACAGACAGAAGTCCTTACAGGCAACGGCATTTTCCCTGGCGCCTCACCCAGCACCGGTTTGCCACTTATCGGCAGAATTGATGCGATGAAAATGAAAATTGACTACCCCGACCGTGTCGTCGCCGGTGGGAGGAAATACATTTTGATGAACACACCTCGCCGGGGTCCTCCTGCGTGTCGGGATTCGAGCGGTTACAGTCGACATTTTCATCAACGAACGTTTACTACTTTTGAATGATTTATTGCCAATCATAAGTATTTTCCAGACCGTAGCGTCTCCAAGGGACGCCATGCCGTATGCCGACGAAGTCCATCTGCGGTACGGAGTGGGATTTATCGGTACGCCCTCGTCTAGCGTACATTTACAGGTGGCGTAGGTTAAGCACAAAGGGGAGCTGTTATAAATATCCTAAGAATTTTAAAATAATGCTTTAATCTAGCTTCGTTGTTCTTTGGAGAAGTTCAGCTACGAATTAAATGGCCTTGTTTCATAACTATCATACTACTTATCATTCGAAAATATTTGAATACTTCCATCACACTTTACTTTTCCCAATAATTTAAAAATTTTAGTGTGCGTTCACAAAATTTCGAATTATGAAATTACCAAAAAGGCCAGCTTAGCCGTTCTTCTAAAATCGCAAACAATCATAATTTAATAAAGGTTTCTTATCGTTTGGATTGATGCTCATAAATTTTTAAAACGTAATGTAAAAAAACCACTCTAGGTTATACAAGCAACCCACTTTTTTATTAAAAGCAATTAACTTCTGTAAGTGAAAAACAAGGAAACGACCATTTGGAAACCGTTCGTGGACATTCAGTGGTGCAAAGAAATAAATTGAAATAAAATCACTTTTCATTAATACATTTTTCTTTGAAATTCAAAGCAAAAATATAAATCAAAACATTCTTTTAAAAAGTGATTATACATATTCAATTTGTCAAGCTGTAGCCAAGTCACCAGCACTTGTGGGCAGGCAACAACACCAATATGCTATTGCTCGAACTTAGTAGTAGACGACAGTTATTACTAAATTGTCCATTGTGGATCTTGGTCTTTGAAACCGTTTAAATTTCAATTTGGAAAAAAATCAACAACTGTTATGCCTCAAATACGGCAGCCAACTTGCTAATCAATCACGTAAGCTGTTTTTTAACACCTAACATGTATTAAGCAAATGCTTATTGAAAGTAGAAACCCCATTATGATGGATCTGTAAATCACGTCGCATAATTCACACCGTGTTTAATTTCCGGCGATCGTCTCCAACAGCCATTACGATTTCTTTCCCATGAAAAAGAAGTTATGATTAACGTTCAGCGTGACAAGCTGGTTTCGCACCTGCATCTACTGCACCCAGAAAGCTCTGGCACCGAATCAATCAGCAGAGTAAATTCCATAAACTCACTCCGACAGCTCCATTTGGTACTGTGCCTGTTTTATTTTCTCGAAAAAGACGTAAACTGGCGAAGCACATAAATTGCACACAACATACTACTATCACACCACACGAAACTGGGCGGGCACATAAAAGCCACAAAGCGTTGGAACGAGAGGGAGAGAAAGAGAGAGAGTTGCCAGAGCAGATCCGGAGCACACCCGGATGAAAAGGACGATTTAATTTGCCTAATGTTTCGAACTCATTGAAATAAATCATAATGAACTCCTTTTCATAGCCGTACGGGCGAATGAAATTCTCATCATACTGACCTTTTCCAACAGAACGAACCTCCGGCCGTGCTTTCCCCGCCCCTTCCACATCCAGCTGCTGATGCAGTCTGTTTCTCTTACTCGCTTTCAAGTCGCAATGAATTCGAGAGTGCAAATTTCAGCACTAGACACCGAACATAAAACTTGTGTCAGGTCAGAGACATCAAATTTCATCCGGCCTACCCTTGCAGTGGCCTTTCCCTTTTGGGCAAAAAAGTACATCCGGCTCAACGCTGGTCTGGCCTAGAGAACCAGCGAGCCTGCAGTAATCGAAAAACCTTTGTAAGGACCATTCTCCCCGACCGTTCAGTGCAGTTTCCCTTTCGTGTCAGTAATCCCTCCCAGCTCTGTCCGGTGCTTTGGAGTAATCGGACCGAAAGGCACACTGCTCGAACAAACACACTCGTGCCCGGCGTTCCATCTGTAGCGCCCCCTTCCCTGTCAGCAGCTACCGCTCCTCTCCCCTCCAAATGGGCACTAGTTTTACTTCTGCCTCGGACGATGATCCATCCAAGAACCATCCCTTCGGTTTGGCCAACATCCAACGATGGCGTTTTGCGGGGCTTGGGTCGTTTTCGACGAAATCCTTCATTCTTTCGTAGCGCATCGGAGTGGCCTTCAACCGGCCATCCTCCCAATCCCCCTCCTCCTTACCATCGAAACATCCCATTTTCTTCCTGTCACCTTCCGCTTTGTTTGTTTCCAATATGAAGAGATAAAAGATTATACAAAGTAAAAGCTGGAGAAAACGAATAATACCCAAAGCCTCAGGTTGACGTACGCCTACCCCAAGGATGCCCTTTCCGCACCCGTTCCCCTTTCCCGCGACACATCGCCTCTAGGCTCCCATCGGATCTTCTTTTCTTCTTGGAAAAGACATCCCACCTCGTAACACTTGCATCACCCCTTTGCCTTCGCCGTCGGCCATCATATTAGCGCTTGTGCATTTGTGGCTCACAACTTGGCTGCTTGCTTATCTTTCACACTTGACGTTTTTTTTCCTCATCCCGTTCGTCCGCTTACACCCTGCCCTCGCACGGAACGGATATAAAACTCTTACTGTCAAACTAAAGCTGATAACTTTGAACGGCAACGGGCGGAGAAACAAAAGAAAGTTTAGGCTATTTTTTCTTTTCAAAGCCCGTAATTTTCTGCTGCCGGCCATCTCGTCTGTTGTCCATTTGGTCCAAGGAGTCCTCAACCCCCCTTACCCCCAGCCGATCCCCCTGTCCGAGATGGACATCAATGGCCACCCGCCCATTGAACAGTGGGCCACTCGGTGAAACTTTGTTGCAACAATTTTTCAAAACATTTGTTTCAGGGAAATCTTTATACCAACTTTAAGCATATTTATGCTTTTTTTCAACACTAAACACACTGGTGTTTGACGACACATTTTTCAAATCAAAATAGAGAAAAACATTTAAAACCCATTTATTTGAAAACAGTGGAAGTTAAAAAAATTGTAATATTTTACTTCCAAACTGATTCTATTCTATTTTTGATTGGAGCTTATAAGTTATCTAAAAGCGAGGACTTCTGCTTCAGTTTGGACTTAGTTCAGTCTCAATTCATAGTTCGTAGACGTCTTATAGGTGTCAATTGAGGCTTAAAATGGTATAATTTGAAATAGTTTGAAATCAGCTGCAAATATGCTTTAAACACTACTGAAGAACTTGAACTTGTTAACTGAACCTGAGTACAGTTCAGATCCATTTGAATAAGAAAGTTATGAATTTTAATTGAACCAAAAATAATAGTTGGGAGTGAAACAAAATTTTGAAAAATATTAATCTGTTTTTTTTTTCAAATCCGCAGTTACGCATGACTCGATTTTCACATTCGTTACCAATCTTGATGAATCCCTAGCTCAGCCAACCAAACCACTGTGCGCCTCGGGGAAAGTGTCACGCCCAAGCAAGAGAATGATGGCCGGATGGGAAAGGGATTGCGGATAAATTTTGTGCTGCAGTATAAACTTTGCTTAGTTCGCCCTGTAGTGGAAGTGCTGTAAGAAAGCATCAGAAGCAAGCCGGCCTTTCCCGGTTTCGAAGGCCGGACCGGGGTGCGAGGCGGGCGAAGTAATTCGAATGCCGAAGTCGGCTTACGTTTGTGTTATATGGCACATTTTTTATTGTCTTCACATCGTGTTCGAATCCGGAATGGAGGGAAGGCGACCGGGTTGGGACAAAAAAGGACAAAACCACAGCGTAACACATAGATGAATCTTACAAATTGGAAAACCAGCCTCAGATTTATGTGTCCGGCCGTCCCTTTCGCACCCAACTTCCCCCATTTTACCCCTGGTCCTTGGTTAAGGGTTTTTTTCTCTACTTGTTCAGTAAGGTAGGTCAGCCATATCGTGGTATGATGATCTCTGCCCAAGGGATGTGCACATGCGGTCGCATCAGTCCAACAATGGCAACCACACACCCATACAAGCCCGCACACACAAGCAGCAAACAAAACACAACAACATAAAATGGGCTAGAATTAGTCTGTCAGGTTTCATTCTCCTTGTTTTTCCCAATACCTCCCGGGGGATGCTGATATCGCCGTGGGAAAGGTATTAGGAAACACCCACCCCCCACACACTCACACACACATACACATAAACTTGGCATCATGGAGACCGGGTTTGTGTTTCCAGTTTCGTATAAATCTATAAACCTGTACGGTGTCACCGATCACCGGACTGCTTTTGCCGATTCCGGGGTGAAGATTGATAAAGAGAGTCGAAAGCGGAAAATAACTCGCATTGACTTGTTGTATCTTACCAGGGAAGAGGGCGTCCAGGGCGAATTTAGTTCGCCAATTTTTGGTAGTTTTTGCTTTGGCTTTATAACATAGTTGGGGATTGAACTCGATGTATAAATACACACCAAATCACTCGAGAAAAAAACCAAATCCACCCCCGTCTAGTCAAAACCCTTCGAACCGGTTCGATTTGTTCCAGTTAGTGCTACATGAATCGAGGGAAAATCGTACAATCGTACAAAGCATCTCCCAGCCGCGGGGTCCGTTTTGAGGGAAAACTTCCAACTCCCGGACTCCCAGACAGACAATGGAACCGGCGGCGAGCGAAAATTTAATCTAACTTTCATCGTTTTTCCATCAACTAGTACCCGATCGGGCTGGTGCCGGTCAGCCGGTTGAGAATTCTATTCAAAAAGTGCGTCCCATTACCGATGGGCCGGCGTTCGGAGGCCGGACGCGCGGTCGGGCACAATCCGTTGAACGGATTTGCAAAGTTTTCCCTTTTTCGCACGGGTTGGATTTGGTTCTGTTTTTTTTTTTTACAGGAATGAGTTTCCATTCCAAAACTTGCCTGAACGTTGCGCAAAATGCGGCATCGGCATGGTATTTCGCGTACTCCGAAGAAGCTCGCCTCGAACGGAGAAAAGCCAGTTACCGGCGATGTAACGAGTGACCTGCAGCTATCAACTCATCAACTTTGTACTGCAACTGGCTTTCAACGGGCTGCGAGGGGTTCATCTGGACGCGATGGTGTGGTGGACCGTCTGTCGATTGCTTCGGCCTTTCAAAACACCGAACGACACGATTCGGTTCCGTAGGCCTCGGGGCAGGATAACCATCAGACGCCACCCGCCGATGAATGCGTTGGCCGTTGTGAGTCACTTTTGCAAAACTTCACCCCCATACCCGCCCGTGTTGATAGTCATCCGGCCGGCATACACAACAAACAGCGATCGAAATTTAATTTAAACTTTCGATCCACTCGACTTCATTCGAGGCGTCGGCCTCCCGTCTCCCTGGCGTGCGGTGGCGTGCGCTTTTCATCCAGACACATAGAGACCCGAGATAGACAGCACCAGACCCTTGCCTTATCGGCTCGCATCGGTCTCCGGCCCCCGTAGGCTTTGAAGAATCCCTAAGGTGCACCACCGGAGCCGTTCTCGTTTTCAGCGGACCTCTACCTTGGGCAGGAGTTGGGTCGGTTTTTATAAGTGTTTTTCGCCCGTTTGTTTCTGCCGCACGGACCATCGACTGTTTTGAGGAAGTCGAGTTTAGGGGGGGTAGGGCACGAAACACACCGTCGGGCCGAAAATTCAATATGGGAGATTTTTCATATGGACTTCCCAATGGGTGGAAGGTATTTATCAACCGGAATCATCCAACCAATGTTCCAACCGACAATTTTACGAGCATTTCGATAATTAAATTTTACACAATGCATTCCAGCATATGTGCGCGCCTTGGGCTTTATTGAAAAGCTTTCCCACCAGACAAAGGGGAAAGCGATATGTAAAACTTTTGGGAAACATCAGCCCCGAGTATTTATTGCAACCAGTCCAAATATTTTTATTCCGTCATCAAAGGTCCAGAGGCAGCCGATGCAAGTCAATAGAATTTCGATATTAAAAAGCCAACAATCGAACGATAACGCACACCCCGTATATCATTCCTGGCTGTGGTTCGCCTTTGCAAGCGCACTACTTTCATGTTTCACCGTTCACCTAAAACACACATCCCTTAGCCCAGGCTGCCCCGGCATGTAAACAGGGTCCGTCCGGGGCGGTGAGCAGATTTGAAAAATTGCCTCCGTATTTGGTGTCCTTTCTTCCGACATCTTCTTCCAATCAATATGTAGACGACAAAATCAAAGGCACAAATAATGCCATGTGGGAAGCTGAGGTCGGTGGAGTAGAAGAAACGAAGAAAAGAATTTTCTAATATATAAGATATGAGAAAAGTTGATCGAATGGAGAGAAAAAAAAGGAAACGACCATTGACAACACCATTTGGCCATTATTCAAAGGCGATAAAATTATGGTACGAGTACGTTCGACGATGGGAGGTAGGCGGGGGAGGAGAGAAGAAAAAGAAGGACGAACACAAACACACCATGTCATAATAAAAATTAATTTCCCAGCAAAGTTTTTCGGTCGCACGTAAACGGTGCCGTGATTTTACGCTCACCAACCGAAAACCCGGTGGAACCGGAGCACGACGACGAACGCGCGTCCCGGTTGACTCCCGAAGTCTCGAGCCGGAAATATAATTCTTCATTCTTTTCATTTATTTCAGTGAACCGTCTTCCGGCGTGTCGGAACAGAAACTTTTCAGAATGTATCTCGGCCTATCGCGGTTGCTCTATTCTATTTTTTTTCACCTAGTTTTCCCATTTTTTCCTACGCTCGCGTAGGCCCATTCTTTATGCCAAAATAGGAAGCTTAAAAACACACACACATTCAGTAGAAGTCTTCCCCTACAGGTTTTAGGGAGGGATTTTGAAAGGATCAGGATTGGAAAACAGCCAACGCCCCCCATGGAAAGCACCCGAATAGCTTTTCCTCCGTTAGAACAAACAAGCGAGGATTAATTGATTGGCAAACTTTTAGCACCCGTGTGAATAACCGAACCGTTTTTTATTTTTTGATCGATCGGGTTTTATGGGAAAAGCGCCAAGGAAAAGCGTCAGATCTAATTGGCCTACCAAAAACCACCCTTTCGCGGATCGCAGCCAAAGAGCCACTCGATGGCGAATAACATCAGGATCTGCTTCTTACATCGCCATCGAGCGTGCATGCAAAATGTTCCTCCCCGCTCCCACCTCGAAAGGAATTCCCCAGTGGGCCGTTGCACGAGGAAAAAGGCACTTTCCCGCGCCGTTCCAAAGCGGTCCGGCGTGCAAATGTGAATTTATTTAGAGCCCGCGAGCCATCGACCCGCGCTCGAGCCGGCAGAAATGTGAAGTATCCGGTTTCAAACAAATTTCTCAATTGTCCCCGGAGGCTAACAAATAAAGGCTTGTAGGGGGTTCGACGTTCGCGGGCCCGCGGTAGAGTTTGCGATGAAAAGTTTTGCGTGCTGGCAGTGGATAAGAAAAATCAATTTTTAACCTACCGTGGTGGCCGAGACCGACATAGTTGAAAGCGATAAAACAAAAACGAAACCCGCGACCAACATCGGCACATGCGTCCACCTACCACCGCTTGATACAATAGGTTTACCGCGCCACCGGAGGCGGATGCATCTGTTCACGAGAAAAAGCACTCAGCTAACTATCTATTTTCTTGTTTGCCTACGGCGACCCTATGCGGGACCCACTACGTGGTAGATCGAGAAAACCATCGACTGGGGCGACCGAAAACTCGATGCCCGGTTCACTCACTGCCTAATGGATATTGATGACAGTTGCGGTTTTGATTTGTACATTTTTATTGAGTCCTTTTTTTTGTGTGGCAGACGAGTTTTATTTGCGCTCGCGGCAATGGCGATAACTTGTGACCGAGTGGCAAAAAGCAGAAGCGCACGCAAACAATTTGTTCTAATAAAGGCGTATTCACAAAAATCGATTTTACTTGGAAATGGAAAATGTGTACCATGTGGTGCAAAAATCAATTTTTCTAGAAGGATTACACATTTTTCTTACAGATTGTAAAGCACCAGCATGCAAAGCTAGGGAAACCGGAAAGTGTATATAAATTGTTTATATATTTTTGCTCTATTTTTCGTATGGAGTTTTTTAATCACTAAAAACTAGTCCAATATTGAACTGTCGATTCTGAAACTTTCCACACACTAAGTTACGCACTCCACATGTTATTGAAGATTTGTTTGAATATTTTTTTATAATACAGTCGACTCTCGATAATTCGAAGTTGGAGGGACCCAGAAAAAAGTTCGATTTATCGAGAGTTCGAATTATCAAGAGTGGTAGGAAATAAGCAGCTACGGTTTTCGCTAACTATTTTTTCTTCACTTTTCTTTGTGCACCTTCCTACAAAGCAGTTGTGCCCCAAATATGTCCGTCTGCCCGTCTACACCATGAAGTCTAATTCGGACGAACATTTTCGTAGCCATTCAACAGAGTGTTACAGGGCACCCACAATGTGACGCAATCTACCACGTTTCAACATGCTCAGAACTTCGAATTGCTGCGAGTTGAGTGGGTACAGCTTCGAATTACCGCGTGAAGAGAGCAAACTAGCTTTGAATTTTACTTCGAATTATCGAGTGTACCAAATCGTATTGTTTTTATTCGAAATAGTGAGAGTTTTCCAAGGGACTACTGATATACTTCGAATTATCGAGAGTTTCGAATTATCGAACGTTTGAATTATCGAGAGTCGACTGTATCATCTAAATTTTACAATATAAACTCAGTTTTACTAACATAAACAAAATAAGCATGAAAAAATTCTACATTTCTAGACAACATAATAAAAAAGCACAAAATTTTCATTTGTGTTCACAAACCAGGGATTGTCTACAACTTTCTTCAGATTTTACGTAGAACAATAACTAAGTGTATAATTTAAGGGTTAAGCAAAATTGATGAAATATCAACCATTTCAAATGTACCGTTGTGGTAACTATTAAATTAAAACATAATTCTCAAGTAAAAAGTAAAATCCATAAATCTTTTCTCAACCCCTTCATCACCGAGCATTGGAAGAACGTCAAGCCAGTAAATAAATAATTCAGATTATCTCAAATTATTTCTCTAGGATAACTCTTTAAAACACTAGCCTTACACTCGTATAACTAATACTCTTTCTTTCTTAGCTCACACAACTGTAACTCAGTGAAAATGCAACAAAGTGGGAATGCATTAGACGTTTTCAGGTGCAAAAGAAATTGAGAAGGACTATAAATAAATGTTTGAATAAGAATCACATGATTGAACTCCAATAACTATTTTGTTTGGTGTAATTGAATCAAATTAAAGGTTTACATGAACTGTTAATTAAAATATGTCATCTAAAAGGAATTTAATAAACAATCTAAGACATTAGAAAAAAATTCTAGTAATTTCATACCAGATTGATTTTCTTAATAGTCTTCTACATTGCACTTTATAAACGCTCTACTCAATAGAACTCTATACAAACACTAAGACTACTCAAGCTAGAAAATACAACCTTATATTTGTATTTATATTACAGAGTGCTAAATAACTTCAGATGGCTTCCATGCAAACAAAAAAGAAAGATTATACGATGAAAATCCCCAAACCACCCGGTTTGAATGATGTTGCTACCTATCGATGATATTACGTTGAATAAATACGCTCGACCAAACCACCGTATCAATACCGGCACCGGAAACCATAAAATCACACGGGGAGTGAAATCGATAAATAAATAAGAAGTAACCCCGGTTAACTCGACCCACATCGGTTGCGATCAGTAAGTCAGGGTTCGGCAAATAAACATCCCGGTGCGGTCAAGCGACCTTCACGACACGCTCACGACTATGTCCACCGGAAGTGCACCCCCTTGCCACGGGCGAGGAATAGCGGAGGGCAGCAGAATTTACACATGTTGTAACAGAATGTCCCGGGGTCTGCTTTTTACGGAATGCTATCCTCGATTCTATCTGGCCTTCCGGCCGACCTACGCCCGCACCGGAAAGCCGGTTCGCCACCGCGCAAACATTACGCAATCCGGGCACGGGTCACAAATCCCCCTCCTTCCACCCTGGTCGGGGTCGGTCGACGATCTTGGCATAACTTACAAATACCTTCCCGGGTACCCGGGGGGCACAAACCGGGATTCCACACCGCTCGCGCGCTCGCCCCATCCATAGCCCGCAGTCAAACTCCGGCGGTCCGATCTCGAAGGGTTTCGGTCCGGCCACCTTCATGACCAAAAATACTTCTGTTGACTTTGCTGACTGATGCCTGCCACCACTACCACCACCACCACGGGCCACTTCCGCATCCGAACAATAGTTCGAAAATGGACCATCATCGCTGCCGGCGGCTGATTCCCCGGGGCGGCCACCGAGTGCCATCCATCGTCCGGATGCCAAAGTCACGGCTTTCGACTCCCCAACTAACTCCGCCGGTCGGCACGCGGTGGTGGATCGAAGCGAACACACAGCGAAAGGAGAAGAAGAAAAAAAGTTTTCCCTACCGCCCTCCCAACCCAACCCACCCCCGATGGTCAGCCTTACCCCTCGGTCGGAACCGGCCGAAACCTGAGCCGGCGGAACCGGCTTGAGCAAACATGTGTGTATTTGAACATCTGTATAGCATATTTTATTTGTTTGTAAGCAGAGCATGATTAAATTTGTTGGAAACTGTAGAACTTTTCCCCTAAGTTCATCTTGAATTTCTTTCACACGAATCCACACACATACACACACTGGCCGTCCCTTTTCCTTTGACTTCTACGGCCCCGTCCTCCATGCAGGGGCACCATTGTGGCGGATTCCCCGATTCGCTTTGCACTAGCAAAGTTTGTTAAATTACTTTACATGTGTCCACACGACCGGGGACGAACCCCAAGCCCTGTACAGTGCAGATTTGGAAGGTATTTTCCACAAGTGCTCCGCATTTGTGCCACTGCGAAACGTGTTTGTGCTGGTGTCTATTTTTATTCTAACCGCGCTGTGAAGCTCAAACTTTGCCCGAAAACTCCTCGCCACTCTGTCCCGATCGGGCATCGAGATCGAGGCTTTCCGTTCGGCCGGATTACACCACCGGGACAGTGTTGAAGCAGCCGGTGCATGCTCGCATGGCTTTCGGGGAGAACGGGCGTGAAAAGTTTAAGCCACACCAGCAACGAACCGCACGTACGGCAGCAGCGTTGAAGCGAGCGTTCCTCGGGACGCTATCGGGCATCGATCGAGAAGAAAAAAGTAATCTTTCCAAGCCAATGTCCTGTCAGTCCCGAAAACCGTAAGATGCTTCAAAGGCACATATTACGGGGAAGCGCCCGTACACTGGCGAGGAGCATCGGCTCTGAAACAGGGTGGCCAACAATTTACACGACCTTACGAACGTAACGAACGGGACACACACCTGCATACATGCACAGTGCCATTATTACACCTCATGACAATTTTTTCTGCTTTCCTCCAACATCCCTCCGAAGAAGAGGTGCACGTGAATAAAGTCCTAAAAATGTTGCTACGAATCAAATCGAGGGCTGCCGTAGGAATATTAATGTGGCACGATTACATTCCACCTGCAGGTGCACATTTTGTTCCGCTCATTTTTGGCCATAATGTGACCCATTGAAAAGGAAAAAAGGAAGATCACACAAAGAAATACTAATAGTTAATTTAAAGACACATTTCAATGATAAACAAATTATTCAGCATGTTGAACCCAATATCTCAAGTTTGATAAAAAATATTTTAATTCTTCTTCAGGGAAAAATAGATAACATAGAAAAGATATATGTGATAAGAAATATTATTCGTGAACCATAACATTACTACGCAGCGTTGTATAAAAAATGTGGCAAACGATAAAACATAACCAAGGAATTTTTGTTTTAAATATCCTTCACTACTTTTAAAAACTTACAATCACATAATTGGCAATATTTCTCATTTCGTTATTATTTCTTTCTTCTTTTTTCTTTCATTATGTTTTATTGCTTTTTTCCCTTTACAGTAAACAGAATAAGCTGCACTAAACCAAGATGCAAAAAATCAAAGGTTCATGAAATTACGTGATTATTAAAATGAAATACCTTAAAAATGTAAGTTTCAACGTAGCAACTTAAAAAGAATAGCAAAGTTAAAAAACTATGGCATCCGAATCAATTGACTTTTCCAATTATAATGGATTGGGTAAAAAGAGTACAATGCAACAAACACTAAACAATAAATTCAACCAACAATCCGCCAAATAAATACCGAAACAGACGACTCCCATCGATGCAGAAAAGATGCAATAAAACTCGGCAGACACCATGGGAGGATGAAAAAAAAACTACCACCCCTCGATAACCTTTCTATTTCCGCACCCATTTTATCAAATTCGCTCGTGGTGAGCGAAAGGATAACCAGTTTGCCATTCCAGTGGAATTCCGGCGTGCGCACGAAATGGGGTGCCGTGCCACTGCTCACTCAATAATTCAACCAACTGTTAATAAAATCAACTAAAGCAAATTTATAACACCACACACCGGCACACCAGCGAACGTTTTCCCATTAATCCTAACAGTAAGCCAGTGCAAACAGCTGTTATGGCCACTGCTTCCCTTCCTCCCATCCCGCACTCCCGCACAGCTACAACATAAAAGGCATTTGCATAGCCGGCGCGATGCATTGCCGCCAGTCTTACAACCAACAACAAGCCAGACCCGCGGAGTACATCGGTGTGCACGAGCGGGGGTTCTCTTTCCACACGAGGAGGTGGGACCTTCCAAGCCCTCCCACATTCACCCTCCCGGATACCCCAGGCGAGAAAGGCGGGCCATAATTCACGATCGAAATTCGCTCGCTCGACGTGGCGGACACTACGTGTCAGCTGTAAATTATTTTTGAATTTATAACCTTTTGCTTTCTCTCAGCTTTGTAATTACGTGCATTCCGAGTGACTTTCGCGTCTCTATTCTGTTCGACAGGGAGGTCACGGTTACGGCGAAGGGTTAGCGCTTTACCACAACTGGAAAGTGTCTGAGTTTAGCGGTTGTCACATTTAAGCTATTGCTAAATTTACACCAGATGACGGTGGGTTTAAAAGACACTGGTGACCAGTGATTAGTAAAATGATTATATTTTTATGATTATATTTTCGTAATATTTGAACCCAAATAATTGACCTCGAACATTTACACAACTTACAACTTACTTATATATTTGAGTGTTTTGTTTCATTCTCTAATTTGTCTTTTTCCTCAAAACGAGCAAATGAATTTCGTGTCCGTTAAAATTATATATTTTTCTACATATGGTCATAGTCCGTACACGTGACTTCATTTTATTACAATTACTTTGAATTCATACAAAAAAAATTGCTGTTCTACCTAGCAAACTTAGTTGACTTGTATATTTCGTTAGTTACTTTTTCAAACATAACCCAAAAAATTCATTGGTCCCCTGTGGCTAACAAAGTTCTCCAGCTACTTCAGAGAATTCAAAAAAGAGTCATTTCACACTAACAAACGTATGGTCTGAATTCTGCCATCGTTTCGGTCCCTCCAACGATCGTCGATTCAGAACGGGACCTCGGGAATCACAACTGTCCGAAAGCGACGAACGGAACACGCCAACCCACAGGCAGAAAAATCGACCGACCAAAGTTACTCTCTAGCCACCATTTCTACAGCATCCTCGACCTTCACCCAAGGGCCCCCAGAAGGTGCGCACACACAAACACATTGGAACACACATGTTACGGGTGACAATTCGCCCGTTGGGTCTTCGGCTCTTCCCACCACGCGGATGCCCGGTGAGGAAAGAAAAAATATTTGCATTTAAAATGAATACATTGTTTATGATAAATATTTTCATTTCACGGTCTACACCGGTCGCACTCGTGTCTCTCTGTCTCTGTGTACATGAAATTAAAATATATTGGATATTTGTTTTTAAAATGAACGATCGTTTGCCGGGCCAGGCCGGTCCACACACTAGCTGCCGGTGCTTCGAATGGTCCGTTCAGGATGGAGATGTTCCACCGGGTGACCATAGGTTAGTTAGGGGCTGGTTTTGTTCTCTCTCTCTCTCTCTCTCTCTCTCTCTCTTTCTCTCTCTCCCTCTCTCGTCTCTTTTTTCGTATGTTTTCTTCATCTCTTCACCATCGAATGGTTTTTTGGTCGAAAAAACGCCGGCCCCGGTTCACCCGGATGGTTCGCTGCGCCCAGTACCGGACCGTGTGTCCCGATGATTTACGGCCACACAGTGATTTGGTGCTAGTTTAACGGACTTTCCTTCTGCCATGACGCACCGAAGGGCGGCTGTGAGGCCTATTGCCTCCCGATCCCTTCGCTCCCGAACCGGTGGAAGTGTTTATTTTCGATGGGAATTATTTGAACTCGGGCTATTCTGGAACGTGATTTGTTGCGGGCCCAAAACCTTTAGCAATGTCGGTTCGTTGTGACACCCACCCACTTGAAACGAACCGACACGTCAGAACGATGCTACACCGGAGCACGTTGACCTTGCTCATTGTCCGTTACACGGCACGGCGCTGACGCACATCAAGCGGCCATCGTTGTCGTTTGCAAAATTGACTAAATTTGTGTAAACGGCCATTGCTCCGACCTACCTGACTGTCAAAGCAAACCCACCGACCGACCCACCGTCCGCCAGCTACCTGTCGGAATAAAATCACACTAATGACGTACAGCCCTGGGCCTTCCGAGCCGGCGGCAAGCGTGTCATCGCCCCGTGCCAACCTTTGTTCGTCGGCGAGACGCGCCGTTTGCACTTTACGCTTTGCAACTTCTCTCGAACTCAATCGATAGCGATAAATTGGTGTTGCTTGATTGCTCGCTTCCTTCACGTCGGGGGGTTCAATATTTTCGGAGACTCGTGCACATACGTGCACAATTGGCCCCCGGTGAGTTTCCGGTGCCGGCCCACCGATCGGAACGGGCCGCAGTTGATGGTTCGGGCCAAAGTTTGCACACCGTCGATAATGCATACGGGGTGGCAGGTAGAACGACCCATACCGCTTTTTCCCCCCACTGCCATGGAGGAAGCGAGCAGAAAAAAGCACACGAGAAGAAATCAAATATCATTTCCACAATTGCAACTATTTTCTGCAAAGTAATGAAAAGGTGCTGCACAAAATTGCAAGTAGCTACGAGTAATAAATCATTTCATCCACATGATGCCGACCCAAATGATGGTAATGGGACTCGCTGGGTATTATGACTACTACCGACGGCCACCCTTCCTCTTCCCTTTTCCCGGCAGTGTTGAAGCCACTGGTGGTGAACCTGATGACGCTCATGACGATGCTGACAGCGATGACGGTGGGAAATGCAAATGCACACACGATTGCAACGCAAGCACCCTGCGAAACGAAAGGAACGCGCCCGGTTATTGTAAATAGTGGTTTCGAGCCGATTTTCCGGAGGTTTGCATTTTTGGCAGAAATGAGCGAATGTGATGCAACTTCACATTTTAACTTCACGGCAAATGCAAATACGCCCATGGAAGTGGGGGTGAATCAAGAAAAAAAGCACGCCACCACCACTTTGCCCCCACCGAAAGATTGCTGACGGTTGGCGAGTTGTCAAAATTCAAACGAAGCCACCAGCAAGGGGGCTTTCCCGGTGCGACAGTTTTCACTGTTGACTTTCCCTCGTGAGTTTACCGACTTACCGACTTAGGGTGACTTTGGGGAGCCACCGAACCAAACCAGTCTACCGCACGGCTGATTTAAATATCGGTCCCGTTCGAGTGCACTGAGTCTCCCCCATTCGTTCGAACCGGCACACGTACACGTGCGCCACGTATTTGTTTGCACCGGGCAACGGAGGGCAAACAGTTTTTCCACCGTCGGTAAATAGCTCATTATAAAATTAAATGATTTCATAACTCCCAATTATGGGAGCCCCTTCACTTTCGCGCACATTCAGCAATCGGACTGGTTGCCGGTGATACTGATTACTGGTGGCGCTGTTGCAGGTGCTGTTGGACGATAAAGGAACTGTATGCACAATTTATTGATTAGTCCCTATTTGCATAACCCACCCAACACCGAACCTTGTTTGGACATTTATAGTTCAAAGAAATATTTTATTTGAACAAACAACAGCGAAAAACAAACTATAAGAATAATAGAAGCGTTGAAAGCTATATTATTATCATATACTAGGTTTTTTAGGCCAGGTACCTGGCCCGTCAGCAGTTCCTGGCTCATCTACCGGTCCATTAAAGGTTCCATGTCGTCCCCGTTACAGTTTCTAGGTCTTTCTGCAGAAGGTATATTGTGTTGACAATTGCCGAGCAGTTAGCAGGTTCAAATACAAATATGAATTGTGGGATCAAAACTAACGAAATAATCTGACCCTCTCCCTGTTCGACCAGTGCCTGGTCTTGGCGCACAGAATTTGTCCCTTTAACTGAAGCCCCCATCGACATAAATGTAAAAGCACTGTGTTGTAACTACAACTTTCGGATTTCGAAGAAGTTCGAAGTGAATAATTATTTTAGACTTAGTCAATTGACTCGTCAAAATTAAGTTAATTCATCCGTTTTCCTGATCCTAACCCCCAGTCCCTTTCGGGTTTCCCTTTTATATTCTGTCCCGGGCTCCGGTTCAAACATTTGAACTATATAGTTCTAAACTAATATTAGTCCCGAGTGAGCGTTCCCGTTCTCACTCCTCAATTCTCACGCTATCACGCATGCAGCCCTGTCGTTTTGACACACTGTTATATCACAAAATGTTACCAAAAAACTAAACGCGTCTATCAAACAGCTCGGTTAATGGGAAATTTTTCAAAGACAGATACTTGTACCGAGTTACATCATATTGTACCCGTTTCTGGGCTCCACAGCGCATGCCCTGTGGTTGCACCACTTTTTATGCTTAGCTTACATGCAAACGGTAAAATGTTGTTAGTGAGTCAGTCAACGGTCAAAATCTGCGCACATTTGGATTTCGGCCAGCGTGTGAAAAAAAGGTTTACAAAAAAATGTTTTTTGCGTCTCGTGTAAACTAAGCATAACACTCCTACTACGCATGATAATCCGTAAATGCGATTTGCGATGTGAATTGCGCATTGTTTCGGCCAATTGTAAGAATCCTCTCAAACAGTATTAAAACAATTCAGAGATGTCAATTGCATTGCACCTCCTTCTCTCACCATGCCATCCGTGCCGCATTCGCTGCAAATTCTGGGGTTCACTATTCCCCACGTATCAGTTTCTCCTTTATTTCGTTTGTAATGGAGAATTCCTTCCATGTGTGTGACGATTCGCGAAAGGCGCAGTATCGACTCGACGTGCGGCACACTCTGCCGCTTTCTATCCCGCATTTCCTGTGTTTCGCGGAAGGAACGACCCCCATCTCTTGCCTTGTTCGTTTCGCGGAAGGTAAAGCTACCTGTCCGAACAACAGTACTCTCGGATCGGTCGTCCGTCTACTCTGCCGTGGATAGCGGTCCCCACTTCTCGCATTCTTCTTTTGTTTCCTTGTATTCGTAGATCCACAAACACAAGCATTGAGATTAGAATACGAATCGATTGGCTGCGTTATAAGCTAATCCTGTATGCGCGCGTGATTGTTCTCACTTCCTCTCACATAATCGCGAAGTGAACTCGGACATACCGTCCAATGCCGTTGGATTTCTCTCTCTCTCTCTTTTCTCTCTTTTTCTCTGTCTTTCTCTCTCTCCCTCTCCCTCTATCTCTCTCTTTCTCTCTCTCTCTCTCTCTTTTTCTCTCTCTCTCTCTTTTTCTCTCTCTTTTTTCTCTCTCTCTCTCTCCCCCTCTCTATCTTACATTTCCCATTTCACATCTAACATCTACCACCTCCCACCTCCCACCACCCAACACCCAACACCCAGCACCCACCTCCCACCACCCACCTCCCAACTCTCATCTTTCACCTCCCACCAACATACCTCCCATCTCCCATCACAAACCACAAACCTCCTGCCACAAATCACCCATCTCCCATCTCCCATCTCCCATCTCCCATCTCCTATCTCCCATCGCATTCACACTGTATCTCTCTCATAATCTCTCTCCCTTTTTATTCATCTCTCTCTCTCTCTCTTTCGCTCTCTGGCTATATCTATCCCTATCCCTATGCCTCACCTTGTCATACTTTCCATTTTTGTCTCTCTTTTTCCCACTATGTCAGCTTCTATCTTTACTGTATGTCTCTCTCTTTCTCTCTCATTTTCTCGTTCTACCTCTCCCTATTTCTTTCTCTCACTCTTACACACACTTACAACTCAAAATTCCAACAATTGCGCGCAGAAGGGTCGGTTTTGTTTAGCAGGCCCAGTTTTCTGATTTTGAATTAGTAGCGACATCGAATCAGACTTCGATCGAATAAGGGTTACTTTTCGCGCGCGTGTTTGTTGGGCCATGGTCGACCCTCGGAAGGAAAATTATTATATAGGATTAAATGTGATCGAGCATTTTAAACGCAACCACGTTACAAAACACCAGGCGTCTCCATTATGCATTAAGCAAAATAACACTCGATGAAAAAAAAAAAACAAGCGAAAACAAAAAAAATTAAACATTGTACCTATCAGCTATCAATCACTCCCAACCAAACTGTGCAAAGTTCTTTCAAGCACATACGAGCGCTGCGAAAAACATTCCGAGTAATTACGCTTAACGATTATATTTCAAAATTACCCCATCAATACCAGTCAGTTCCCGTTCGCAATCTAAAATGCCGTTTGAAAGGCTTAGATCCAAACCCTCCTAGTCAGTGCCCTCGCTTTCCACCAGGCAAATATTTAGCCTGACCTTAAGCATTCCCTGCCCTGCGCCATACTGCGCCCATCCCGCACCAGGCGCCTCCATCGCGCGCTCCAAACACACAGTTGTAAATCTGTACCGGGCCAGGCGAGCGGGTACACTTTAAGGTGCCGTTCGTGAACAACGGTAACAAGCAGCGAATTAAAGTCGCCCGCCAACAACGAACGAACAGCGACAACAGCGATAAAGAGGCACCGACCCCCACCGTGCCGTAATCTGCTTCCACCATCCCCACGCAAACGTTCTCGCCGTTACAAAGGTAGTGTACAAGTAAACGCACGCGCACCGGAAGTACACTTCACACATTTGCACGCTGGTTTCGCGAGTGTCGATGACGGTGAGTGTGCCACTCATTGAGCGCAAGCTCCCTCAGGTTGGGGGTGGCGTTCGCTCAAGGATCGCAGAGAAACTCAACCATCATTGAGTTACTTTGCTCTTGAAAGTGGTGGCTTCCCCTGAATTTTCACTCAGGGAAAATTTCCTTCTAGCAGTTCTCCCCCCAAGTCGAACCATTTTCCCTACACGAGTGGACGGTACTCATTTCGTATTTATTTTATTTTTTCACTTCGTTTGTAAAATTATTTCGTCACCACTTTTATGATGTTTTGTCTGGCTGTAGCGCACGAGCACGATAAATAGACGCGTCACATGCGTCTAGGCGAGCCGGCCACGAACCGGCCACAAATCTACGTTCACAATGGCTGGCGGCCCAGTTTCACCATTGCCACCTAAATAAATATCGACCAGTCGAGATTATGACAACTTGCCCTAAGTGTGAACAAAAAATATTAAAGCTGTTTTTTCTAATTTAAAGGCAGTAGAATTATATTTAATTTCCTAAACTGTTGGAACAACGAAAATTGCAAAATTATTCTAAAGATCAAAGCATCGTCTAAGCTCACTTACATGATAAAGAATTATTAAAAGCAAAAATTCTCTACCCAAGCACAACATTCATAATACTTTATTACCTTCCACATGCTGCGAGAATGGAAAATGGTATTTTCGTGCAAAATAAAAGGCATTCTTTATCGTTCGATCTAATCGTCCGCTCCCCGTTTCACGTGCCAAAGCGGCCAAGGCGCTTTCAGTTTTTAGCCAAAATCAGCAATCATTGCCAAAAACACTCACCGAAAAGCAACCATAAAAGCCACAATATGTCAATTTTATGTTCAATCGACAAATTAACAATGAAACCAAAAACTAACATGGAGAGAAATCGCTAAAAGAGGCAGCCAAAATCGGATGCGATGAGATAAGAGTGCGCGGGAAGGGTGGAGAGACAAAATAGGTAGCCACCCAAAATATCAACGGGTGGGAGGGGGTGGGAGAAGGCCGGATGGAAAGCGTTCATTTTCAACATGTCGCCGACCCGATAACAGCAAACCTGGATCTTGGTATGACATTTTACGGACGGGTATTAGAAAAAAAGTGGAAACCCAAAAATGCTTCCATTGATTTCGCCGACGTGTGGAAAAAAAGGTTAAAGTCATGTAGGGATTGGACTTGGAATATCAATCCGATGGCATTGTCATGTAGACACAAAGAACGGATTCGGTTTTCTGGTCTATCTGGTGGAGATTTTGAATGAATGTTAGGTTTATTTATCGATTTTGATCTGTCCATGTTATGCAAAACTTTAATTATCGCTATTTCCGTCAACGTTTTATTTACAAATTATCTTGTAAGGGAGTTTTATGGATTATTGTCAACAAAATTGATCACATTGATAGAGATGATGATATTTTTGCATTCAAATTTATGAAAATTGAACTTCTATACATTTCAAACATGATAAGTAGGATTAACTTTTGACGACCAAAGATTGCAAGTAATCGTTTTTCGTGAAACAAAAACACAGAAACTGCATGCGAGATAAACTAATAAATAAATGTTTGTATCAATTTACCTAAAACACATACGGTACGGATCCTCCGAAACCCACCCGCACCAATCGGCACGTCCTCCCACTGAAAACGAATACTTTCTGTTTACTTAATTTCACCCATCCCGAAGCGGCTGCCTTTCCACGAGCTGCCGTACGTGAGGAAACTGTCGAACTGCTTCATTGCGAGGAAAATGTAAACGATAATTACATTGCCGTCAAGCGATTAGGCTGGCGGCAACTGAGACGAGGCCCGCCGAAGACGCTAGAAATTACTCCTTACGTTCGGAACGGATACATTTGAGTCGGTTTACGGGTCCGTTTTTCACCCTTTCAAGTGCGCACGTAGGCGCGCTCGTCCGTCGGTCCCGTGTAGGTTTCCATGGACGAAAAAATAACACGTCTTGAAAGGGAATTTAATTTATTGATTTTTCATTTGAAACTAATCGAAATGAAGAAAACAAATTGGAATTAAAAATTAAACTTAAACTCTGATAGCGACAAGGAGTTTGGCTTTTTAGGCTGGCAGGGGATTAGTAACAACTCTCCGTTCTTATTTTATCGAGAAGTTAGACGAAATAATTTAACCAGTTGTAAAATTTAAACTAAATATTGTCCACATTGAAAAGAGTTCTTACGTTAAACGGGAAAGTGAAAGCTCAATAAATTATTTAAATCGATGTAATCGAACACTTCAACCGTTGGAGAAGCTTATCGAATCTACAGCGCCCCTGCTACCGTCCCATTCTGTTTCCGGTACAAACATTGCTCGCAACCTTATCCTCCACCTTATCGGAACATGGTAATAAACAGGTAATTAGACCCGCAAGTCCTTGAACGACCGATGGGATGATGGGTTGGTTCAATCCGGAGCTTAGCACCATCGTCCAACCAACGGATAATCTGGTGTTACACTCCATCGCACGATCGCCGGCTTCCGCAACGAAAAGCGGCTTCTACAAAACGACCAACCGTGAAGCGACGTACGAGCTGAAGTTTTCGTAATAATTTTACCTCAAGCAAAGTCTCGCACCACTGAGAAAACTCATCATATATCAGGTGAAACTTTCGTTGCATAAACCCGATGGCCTTCTGCTGTCTTCCCATTCCGACTCCGTTTCGGTCGGTTCCAGTGACTGTTTGAGCTTTCGTTTAGCCTTAACTTTCCCCGTAACTTGCTTAATTCGAGTGGAAACTTTAGTGCATGTCCGCCTTGCTGCAGACCAGCCGTTGCCTTCGATGGGTTGCGCTTTCCACCAAAAACGGGTACCTTTTTCCCTCGTCTTGCCTTCGCTAAACGCTAAAAAATGTACACTTGAACGGTTGTCAATGTAAACTACTTCCAGAAGGCGAGTCCGGGGGAGAAGGTAAATCCACAAGGATACGCACACATCCCCACACAGTAACATGTGGGCGAACAGTTTCTTTCACCATTACGCCATAAGTCAGCCGGCGTACAACTTTCGACCGCACAGACTTCAACCGTACTACTTTTCAAACTCTTTTTTAATGCTCCGAAGATTCACGAGTAAAGTTTTCAAAACTCCACCCCACCGCCAACGGCCAAACGCCGGCGGCACTAGATCGGCAGGGAAACTAGATTTTCCCGATCACATACTTCGGCAAGATATCCATAAAGATCAGCATTCTCGTTTGGTTTTATTTTATGTTGTTTTCTTTTTTTTTCCCCAGCGTGGAAAAGAATGTGGCACAATTTCATCGGTATGGCCTTGTTGAATATTTATACCACCGGTCGGTCCTGTTGATGTTTTGCTCCGCAGGCTGGGCAAACATGTTTCGTGCAACTTTTACAACAAGAAAATATGAATTAAACATTCCGATATGATTGTGGTTTCCGAGTTTTCAGGTGGTGAGCGGAGGGCTTGGATTTTTCATTTCCCTTATATTTTCCCATTTCTAGTTGTATTCCTACGTGGTTTGATCTTAATCCCAGCGCAATCTTGTCTTCCCTCATGGTCTGTCCAATGTGCACTGAAGAAAAAGTTGGAACGCCAAGTTTTAACGTTTTCCCAAGAACAATGCGGCAGTGAAGATGTCAGTCGATGAACTTTAAAAGTGCTCATTTCTCGCAATCCACACACCACAAGGACGTCGTCATCGACTTCACGACACCACTGTGACCGCTTGTTGCTGGCGAGCCTACGGCTGCCGTTCCGGGGGAAACCGATTCTCAGCAGCTTTCGTGAACGGGCTCTTGTCGGAAACGCTCCTTACATACTTTGCGGTGGTACTTTGTAGCACATGAGGGCAGATCTTGACACTCTTGATCTGGGATGTGCCGGATGTGTGAGATGGAATTCTTTCAAGGCTTTTTTCTCCCCCCTCAACCCATCTGACCTGTTCCTCACAGTGATGAGCTGAAGGCGAATTGTTCTTCATGCTAAATCACACGAACACTCAACGCAGCTCAATGTGCAGCATGGGAAGAAGAAGATGAAAAACCAGCCCAACCGATAAGGATTTTCAACTTTTCCTTTTGTCGGTTGCAAACACCTACGTCGATGCTTCTTATCCGGTTCCATCCTACACTCGACGCGTTCAGTCTAATGATGGCAGCGAAGCCTTCAACCGATCGGACAAAAATAGAAAGGGACGAAAAAGAACAAAACGAACCCTACCCAAGACTGAGAAGTGTCTTTCGAGCGAGAAATTACCCCTACGTTGATTGAATGCTAAGAATTCTACCCCTCCCTTGCGTAGGCCTCCACCGACAGCCGCTTTGCAATGGCCAAATCGACTTTCGGAGCATTTCTCTTCGTACAAAAGATTCCATCCTAGCTTTTTCTTCCTAGGAAAGGCCAAGAGGATGCCTACTAATATGCATCGTTGTATTTCTGTATGCACGAGAGGTTGCGGGTGTGCTACATGTCCATGAAATTGGAAGTGATTCGGTTTGGGAGCTAGGCTTGGGTTTCTTTTCTTTTACTCCTATTTTTCCTGCTTTCTCTTCGTTCCCATCCAACGTTTAAACGATTCCGGGTCGGACGGTAGAAATTTGTACATTTGGTATCGAAACTGCTTGTTTGTACATTAAGATCTGTATCGCCTATGGGGTCAGCAAACTAGGCAGTAGCAATCGATAACGTGCGCCGATGATCCTTCCTTTCACTAGGTCTAATATCATGTAAGGCTTTAAATTAAGTTGCTTTTTGTTATGTGTTTGTCGTGAACAGTATTAATTGTCGTATTGTTAAATATTATCTTTTTCAATTTCAATTTAAACGTTCAATGATTGCTTAGTGAAAACTATGATTTTAGAAATTTGATGTTTGATATTTTTAAATTTGATAGTGGAAAACAAATATGTTTTTTCACATTTTCAGTTTATCAGTTGAATCTTATAACCTCAAAAATAGGGATGAGAATGACGATTCAGTAAAGTGAGCCAAATCAGATCGAGTGCCTCGGAATGGAGAATCGATTATTGAGTTAATCTACGCCAAGCAATTCTTAGTAAACCCAACTTTTTTTTCTAGTCCGTAAAATCACAAATGAGCCAAAATGAATCATTTTGTTGGATTGAATCAATCCACTCTCGACAATTAATCAACTCACTCTCTCACTCAGGGTCAGTTTGTACTTCACTACTCCGAACATGGCAATGATAAAGCCATGTGGGTTTTTTATGACAAATGATAACACAGTGAAACAAATATCTAACATTTTCAGCAAACATCGTGTTTTAATGTACGATTTTTTAATAATTTTCCCAAATAAAATATATCAATAATTTTACACGATCTGAGTTTCATCTGATAGGTTGCTTGTGCAACTCTTACAGAATAATTATATTTTACAATGTTTGTGCAAAAACTTGACACTTATTTTATCGCATCTGTCTGATCAAATCTTAAATCAAGTTATTTTTGTTGCAATTAGGTTCATTCACAGATGAAAAACGAAACATGTTTAATCATTCGCTTGCGAAACAAAAACAATAAGTCAACCTCGTCAACAAAAGAATTGTTACAGCTCACAGTTACCACCATAATTAAGAGTAATGAATGAAAAGGCACTGTTACAACGGACATCCTCCCCAATAATAATGCTTGTCGTGAGCTGTTCGCAAGGCGCCCCACAATACCCTCCTATGTCTCAATATATTTCCGAGTGTCAAAGAGTGCACTTTCGTCGTTCGTTTGCGGAGAAATTTACACTTGCACATCCCAGCGGGCCCGTTCGGATGGCCCCTTCGGTGGCAGGTCAAGCACTTTTCGCACTGCTATTTTCGCTAGCAGTGCCGACCATGTTCGGGAAGGTGTTACCACCTTGCGTTGTTCGCTGCGGCTTACAAGGGCGTGCGGGCGTCCTTTTCTAAATTATAACACTCTCATCCGCAGACCGGAGCCCATCCGCCGATCGGCATCCCGGCCGAAAGAAGGATGTCCACCGGCCGAGCTTCGGCCAGCGCTTCTGGAGTCGCTGGACATTGTGCGTCTGTGTTGCCTTTTCCCCGGTCGGAAGAAACTCTCCTGTGGAATGTTGAACAATGTCATTAAACATGCGACCCTTGCCCGTTACCGGGATCCGGGACCGATCTATGGCTTCACGAACATCTCGAACTACCAATCCCCGCCTCCCAGGACTCCGGGTCGGATCCCCTTGCCAAACGGTGAGAGATGGTCCGGTGAACCTGGTGGCCCGTGGCCAACACTGCCCCACCAGAGCCAGAGCTGTGGTGGGAATAAGAATGCCCAAAGGTGCATAAATCGTTCGCTTTTTCGCTCCGTACGACACTGGCTGCTCCCACGCTCCTCTCCTACGCCCACCAAGTGGTTTCTATGGAAAGATTTACCAGACCATGGCAGAGGTCGGTCCACTACAAGGGTTCCCGGTGATAGATCAAACCGAACCGAACGCCAAGGCCGCCCTCTGGCTACCGAAGCGATTTCTTCTCCATCGCCCTTGGAGAACCTCGAGAACCTAAAGTCTTCTAGTGATTGGTTTCATTTCCGTTAGCAGACTCTTCCGCAAACTCGCCCTAGAGATAAAGCAGCCCAATCAGATATAGCACGCGGGCGGCCCGTTCCGCCGCTGGAGCCGAGAAGTCCCGGCCGAAGATAACGATAAAATCACGTACGACCGTGAATGGCTGCACATTGCGGTGCCAATTAGAATTTAAGCGAGTGATTAAAGCCACACAGCTCGAAGTGGACGTAGAAAAATGGTATCCGTATGGCGACTGCTACGGTATGGTCGCCATCAAACTTACCTTAGCTTCGTCATTCACGTAAGTATCTACCCTTCACCCCAACGGGCTTCCTCTACCGGTGGCAAAATCCTACTTCTACCCCCACTCGACAGAGGACACTCTCGCTCGTCATTCAAAGTGCGGTACGTGCGAAAAACAAGGGAAATGGTAAACGATTTATTAAATACCCACCATCAGATAAACCGCAGTACGTACGTCAGACTTACCGCCGGCTCAGCTTCTCGGCGCGAATGATTCTCACAATTTCACAGCCATTCGCACTCCATGGACTCCGCACACGGTCGGTGAAGCTGCGTCAGTGCCGGTACCAGCATCGTCCATGATGATGAAGCAAAGTGATAAGACATCGTGATAATGCAAAATCGATACCGATTTAATTAGAAAACCTTGAGAGCCTAACATTCGCCACTGGGGGAAACTCCGACCGGAGTTGAATAAGAGTTCCTCGCTGCTATTGTCACGTCGCTTCGTTCGCTGTCTCACCACGCCAATCGGAAGGTTTCCTTCATGTTTTGAACGTCTTGGCACGTGCACGCTGGGCGGCACACAACCCACCAACCCCCCTTGCCGGACGGTTAGTACACAAGAACATCTTTCACCGGATGTTTTTCTCATTTCTTTTTCCTCCCCTTGATCGCGGTCCTCGGCGCTTTTGTTTTCTTCTGCACAGTCACCACCACAACAGGCCGGTTTGTCGAGTTTGGCGGAAAACATCGGCGCATCGTTCTCTTCGCGTGAAGTGTCGGATCTGCCATAAGCATCAACCGACGGGCGCGTGAGTAGATATGTTGCTTCGTTGCCAGTGTACACACATATTTTGTATTCCGCTCGCCGATTCATAACACGCACTCAATAATGCTGCCGAGCTCCACACACCGAGTGGAATAGTAATCGCTAGGCCATTCTTCAAAATCGACCTGGTCCCTGGACCCGGAGTGGAACCGTTGAGGTGACCCTTGCGCCGGTCAGGCAGTCGGGGGATAAAAGGTAGTGGCGACGTTATTGGATATTGCTTGATTTTTTATCGCCCTGTAATCGATTCTTAATAACGTTTTGCTCATTTTACGGCAAGTGATAGATCGGTAGGCGATGGCGTTGTTGAAAGTGCTAAATCGATTTTCCGGTTCGTGCACCTCTTCCCAGCAGACGTAGGTGCAAGGAGAAATCAGATGCAGTAGGATCTTATGAATCCAAAGGCTATCATTGAAGGCTACTTTACATTTTATAGTTACATAATATTTACAACTTCTTACTTTTTACTCATTTTGCTTTTACCAAAAATCGAGAGCTGCTGATGGGGAAATAAAAATAAACACACGTACAACTGATTAAACGAATCAAGTTTTCATCTACAAACAAACAAATCATAAAACATTTTTATTATGTATAATATTTCAAAACGATAACTGAAAACTGACGCCAGACAACAGCCATAAGTCATTACAAAGAAGCCTAAAGTGGTAAGTAGAAAATCACAGAAATTTGGTCAGTAGCTGGATCGGAACTCAAAATTATCAGTGCATCCTGTAGCAAAAGTAAGAAATATAAGAAATTTTATTATTCTATGTAAAACGGCCAGCTGTGAAGATAGTAAGTGAATCCCTAGCAAATGAAATTGTTCAAGGTTACGCAATGAAACCCGAAAAAATCGATATGCCTTTCGCGCTGCCATGAATTATAAAATCAATTACACGTCGTGGCATGTTGCATCCTGTTTTCACACCTTTCAAAAGCATGAAATGGCACGTTGGGAGCACATTGAAGCTGCCATCAGTAACGACTATTTGTTTACGGTGTCGATGGTAATACCACGTTTGCATTGGCTTTCCCTTTGAATACGTATATATCTGAAGAAAACAGTTCGTTTGATGTTTGTGTTATAGTGTAAGATGGTCCATTAATATTTCATTACAAATCATCTGCTATAAAGGTAGCTACACTGAAGGAACCCTACTCAGTCGGAATAATAATCCTCTAACTTTCCTATACAATTGCGATAAATTCCTGGTTAAATTTAAGTGCCATGGAACTTCATCTTCTGGAGAGCCATTTTCGATACCTTCGATACTGTGGTGTTTATCAGCGGCCAACGGATGGCAGCCGTCTGAGGGTCTGGTACGCCTGTGTCGCTATCTGCGTGTTTATTTTCTTACATCTTGCATACACCCTGCAGAATCGATCCTCAGGCTTGATGAAAATCTGCGATGAAATCATGTTCATACAAGCATTACCGATCGTGATGATAAAGTTCAATATGTTCTTTAGTGATCGCGAGCAAACGCACGCCTTGATGGAGGCGTTTAAAAACATCCATGTTCACGTAGGTGATGTAAAGGAGGAGTTTCATCGGTTTGTAAAGTGCCACGTCATACATGCAAAGCTCGCACGGATTTACTGTATTAGTGCGGCGGCCGTGATCTTAATATTCATCCTGAATGCGGTTTCGACTAGTGTTTCTCTGTCACTGCAAAGCGGAGAGCTCCGATTCGTCACCCCAACGAAGTATGGAACGTCCAAGTAAATGAAGGACGAGAGAATGTAAAATGAATGTTGTTTCTTTCACAGTTTTCCCTACAACTACCAGCATCCGGGGATTTTTGGTTTAACGATTATCTTCTACATCGATGTGCTGATAATTGGTTCGTGCATCGCCGTGACGGTGGATACGTGTTTCTCGGAGATGGCAAACAATCTCGTAATTCATTTCGACATCGTCGGGCAACGATTTGCGAAGCTCGACTTTTCTGGTCCAACCAAAGCGGTCGCCGAGCGCGAGCTAATCTGCTTGATCGCGTACCACGGTGAACTATTGGAACTGGCCCGCAAGACGGTGCAGCGATTCCAACAGGTTATCTTTTTCTTGCTTCTTATAACCTCCACGATTCTGTGCGTCCTAGGGTACGAGTTTGTCGTCCTCGACAGCTTCTCCAAGCGACTGCAGGTAATAATCGAAGCTGCGATTTTTACGTCGCAAGCGGTTATCTACACCTACAATGGATCGCTTATTTGCGAAAAGGTGAGAACGCTACTGAAGGATGAATGGTATGTCTAAACAAAATATTCCATTTACAGAGTGCAGCGGTGGCCGAAGGCATTTATGCCAGCAATTGGTACGGGGCATCTCCGGCCATTAAAAAAATGATCTATTTCTGCCTAATGCGTGCGCAGAAACCCATCGTCATGAGGTGTGGTTTCATCGAGGCCACGTTGCCAACACTGAAGAAGGTAATAAATAATGGAGGAACCTCGAGTCAATCGATAGCATGTAAAATTATGCAACTGTTCGATGTTTTCCTTCAGATTCTTAGCTCCACCGGATCTTACATAACGATGCTGCTTTCGTTGGAATCAGATATGTGAGGAGTTTTATGCTAAGATCCAGCTTTACGTGCTACAGCGCTGCACACAAAAATGCTTATTAGTTCTGAAACTCTTTCACATCACAGAATGTGGCTTAAAATGCTCATAGGGAATACTCCTTATAATCCAAACTTGGATAAATTTAATTGATCTTAAATAAAATCGCTTATTGCATGTTGTAAAAAAAGTGGAATATATAGTTATAGACCATGGTTTTGGGAATCGCATTCCACTTGCTCGGAATTGTATTTTGAAAAGGATTTCTTGATAGCAATATACAGCCTTAGAGGAGTAGCAAATCTCTAGAGCCAAGTGAAAGTTACCAAATACTCAATGGATTACTTTTCTTTGACGTAACTACCATGTTTGGTCATGTCCACCCATTTTTGTCAATTTTGTGATAATTTTTAGCTATTTTGTGATAATTTATTACCGCAGGTCTACACAGCGCTGCAACACTGCTGCGACCGGGAGTTTCTGCGACACTGTAGACATACAAGATGGCCGACTTGCGCCATTTTTTGAATACTTTGACACTTCCGTGGTCGCGAAAAACCCAGTAACAGGAATGTTGCAGCGCCGTGTTAAAGACTGCAGTTACAGACATTCTATATTGACACCTTGCGTCCGGATACACGCATAGGTGTAATGAATCCGTAGCCGTTTTCATCTGATCACATAATTTTGGTGTGCAGTCTAAACTGTCACCTGACACACGCCACATCCTACTGGATGCAAAAAAACATGAAATGGAGTAGGGTAAAACTACCCATTTTGGCCCACTTAGGGAAGGGTCACCCCAAAATAAATCGTTGCATTAATTGTACCGATCGTATCACGATAAACTGTTGTTTTCGCTGAAAAATTATCAATTTCTGAACACACTTTTTGTCGCTATTTTGGCCCGCTTTGCTTCTATTTTGGCCCACCTGTGTACCAGTTTTTCCCCACCTGAAAAATGCCTTTTTCATGTGTTTTATGGTTTTAATAATCTTTATAATAATTTATAATCTGCTATTTACTTTTCCTTTTGTGAAATAAGTAAGATAAAATGTTTAATTCGATATTTTAATTTCCATTTTTTTGCAAGATCATCGGATTTTCGTTTAGACAATTTCTGATAACCAGCTGTCAGTGTCAGAATGCATACAAATTTCGTTTCAATCGAAACTAGATTTCCTTGCATCTATTTTGGCCCACTTTTGCATCGAAATTAAAATTATTCTCGTGCTCTAAAAATTCAAGTAACGTTTTGATAATTCCTTAAAACACTCAAAGCTTTAGAAAAAAAATACTTCAGAAAATTTTACGAAGTGGTTGCTTATATCTCAAAGTGGGCGAACTATTTGCCTAAGGCATGGCTTTTTTAAAAAGAGACAGCTTCGTAGTTTTGAGCGATTTTCTCGAAAAACATTGATTCAATCGCCTCCAAATTTGGTATTAAACAAGAATAAATTGACCTCAACACTAAAAAAAATTTAGGGGGCACTTTTATTTGAAATCATTGAAATAATTGATCTACTTTCTAGTGGGCGAAAATTACATACGTGGGCCAAAATACCCTCACTCAGCCTATAAACAAATTTCACGTAGGTGTTTGTACGGAAGAATGGCGTAGACGAAGCCGCCAATAAAGCCGGGATACGGAATTGGACCAACGTGGCGAGCGACCGTGACCGGTTTCGGATGGAGCTTCGTCAGGCCAAGACCGCTCAGCGGTTGTAGCGCCACATAAGTAAGTAAGTTTGTACGTAAATTTGAATAAAGGAAGAAAAAGAATGATTAAACAGGGAGGCCAGATATGGAAAAACTGGTGCAAACGCGCCTGTCCTAAAGCGTTGCGACATTATGAATTGTGAGGACGTCAAAGTGGTTAAAAGAAAATCAAAGAAACTTGATCAGTAGCTGGATCGGAACTCAATATTGTCCGTCCATCCTGTAGCAAGAGTAAGAAATATAAGAAATTTTGTAATTCTATGTAAAACGGCTAGCTGTTAAGATAGTAAGCGAATCCCTAGCAAATGACATTGTTCAAGGTTACGCAATGAAACCCGAAAAAATCGATATGCCTTTCGCGCTGCCATGAATTATAAAATCAATTACACGTCGTGGCATGTTGCATCCTGTTTTCACACCTTTGTAAACCATGACAAGAAACGTTGGGTACAAATTATACCATCCATTAGTAAAGACTGTTTATTTACGGTGTCGATGGTAATTCCATATTTGCATTGGTTTCCTCTTAGGTATATAGAAGAAGAAAACAGTTCGTTCGATGTTTATGTGATAGTGTTTGATGGTCCATTGATATTTCATTACAAATCACCTTCTATAAAGGTAGCTACACTGAAGGAAACCCATGTCAGTCGAAATAATAATCCTCTCGCTTTCCGACAAAATTTCGATAAATTCCTGATAAAACTGCAAGTGCCATGGAACGTCATCTTCCGGAGAGCCATTTTCGATACCTTCGATACTGTGGTGTTTATCAGCGGCCAACGGATGGCAATCGTCTGCGGGTCTGGTACTGCTGTGTCGCTATCTGCACGACTCTTCTTTTACATCTTGCGTACACCCTGCAGAATCGATCCTCGGGCTTGATGGAAATCATCGAGGAAATCATGTTCATACAAGCTATACCGATCTTGATGGTAAAGTTCAACATGTTCTTTAGTGATCGCGACCAAATGCACGCCTTGATGAAGGCGTTTAAAAACATCCATGTTCACGTAGGTGAAGTAGAGGAGGAGCTGCACCGGTTTGTAAAGTGCCACGTCATGCATGCGAAACTAAGGCGGATCTACATTCTGAGTTTGGCGGTGGGGGTCTTAATGTTCATCCTGAATGCGGTTTCGACTAGTGTCTCGCTGTCGCTGCAAAGCGGAGAGCTCCAGTTCGTCACTCCAACGAAGTATGGAACATCTAAGTAAATGAAGGACGAGAGAATGTAGAATGAATGTTGTTTCTTTTACAGTTTGCCCTACAACTACCAGCATCCTGTGGTGTTTGGCCTTACGGTTATCTTCTATATCGACTTTCTGATAATTGCTTCATGCATCAGCGTGACGGTGGATACGTGTTTCTCTGAGCTAGCAAACAATCTCATAATTCACTTCGACATCGTTGGGCAACGATTTGCAAAGCTCGACTTTTCCGGCCCAGCCAAAGCAGCCGCCGAGCGCGAGCTAATTTGCCTGATTGCGTATCACGGCGAACTGTTGGAACTTGCCGACAAGACAGTGCAGCGATTCCAACAGGTAATCTTTGTCCTGCTGCTGATCGTCTCTACGATCCTCTGTGTGTTGGGGTACGAGTTTGTTGTCGTTACGGGTATCTCGAAGCGTTTTCTGGTAATAATCGAGGCTGTGGTTTTCACGTCGCAAGCGGTTATCTACACCTATAACGGATCGCTTATTTGCGAAAAGGTGAGAACGCTACTGAAAGATGAATTGTATGTCTAAACAAAATATTCCATTTCCAGAGTGCAGCGGTGGCCGAAGGCATTTATGCGAGCAATTGGTACGAGGCAAACCCAACCATCAAAAAGATGATCTATTTCTGCCTGATGCGTGCGCAGAAACCAATCGTCATAAAGGGTGGTTTCATCGAGGCCACATTGCCAACACTGAAGAAGGTAATAAATAATGGATGAACCTCGAGTCAATCGATAGCATGTAAAATTATGAAACTATTCGTTTTTTCGCTTCAGATTCTGAGCTCCACCGGATCTTACATAACGATGCTGCTTTCGTTGGAATCAGATATGTGAGGAGTTTTATGCTGAGATCTTACCGATGCTCGATACTCAACAGCTTTATGCGTTACAGCGCTGCACATAAGCATGCTTAGTTGCTAAGTAGATTAATTCTGAATTTCTTTTATATCACAGAATTTGGCTTAAAATCCACATAACGAATATTCCGTATAACACATTCTTCGGTGAATTGAATTGCATACCGATTGATCTTCAATAAAATCGCCTATTGCATGTTGTAAACAAAATACAGTAGAATATAAAATTATAGACCATGGCCTCGGGAATCGCGTTGCATCTGCTTAGGATTCTACTTCGAAAAGGTTTTCTTGAGGGTCACATGCACCTTCAGAGGAGAAGCATATTACAAGAGCCAAGTGGAAGCTACGAATTAAAACCATCAGCTCTCCAAATAGACGAGTTCTTTTTACACCTATATATTTCAATTAGTTTTCTTTGACGTAACGATCATGTTTGGTCCTGCCTTCTCATTTTAGCCAATTTTATTATGGTGTTAATAGTATTTGTTCATTTGAGACATTCTTTTGTAAGACAATAATAATTTTGAAACAAATTTATTAACAACGCGGTCAACCAGGTCTATGATGGCTTTCGCTATATAACAAAAATCACAATTGCCAGAACTTTTACTTACTGTCCCCGACACTCACCACCCTTGTATAATAGTGGAACTCAACTCAAAAGACACTGACCACACCCCCAGCTCTTCGACAGTCCCAATCTACACCTATAACTTTACCAAGGCAAACTGTATGAAAATGAGTGAACTACTACAAAACATCGATTGGAATTTTTGCGAATCTTCTCAAGACATCGACTTGGCTACAGAACTTTTTATCACCAAGATAAACAGCACCTTTGCAGAATGTTGCCCTAAGATCCAGACACGAACAACATATCCACCCTGGTCGAACCACGAGCTAAAAGCCCTTAAAGCAGAAAAAATGAGAGCCTACAAACGATACAACAGATCGGGCCTCGAGCGTGACAGAATAACCTTCCACGGTGCCACTGATCGATACCGGCGACTCAATTACGTGCTCCACACGCGATACACGCACAAAATGCAAAAAACATTCTACTCAAGCCCCAAAGCATTTTGGAAATACGTCAACAACAAACGCAAACAGCCTACAATACCGACAACAATGACTCTTAATGACACAAAAGCCTCCACGCCAAATGACATCTGCCAACTTTTTGCTCAGAAATTTGAAAATATGTTCTCAGCTAGCTATGTGGCTTGCACAAACATAAATGAACGCCTCTCACCATTGCCACAAGATGTCCTAGATTTTTCATTTGTGAACGTAAGTGTTACACCTGAATCAGTGCTGGCTTCCATAAACAAACTAAAACCCTCTAATAACCCTGGACCGGATGGAATCCCATCGTCTGCACTTATAAAGTGTGCAAAAGCCATTTGTGTTCCTCTCTGTAACTTGCTTCAAACCTCAATACGCTTGCGCAAATTCCCTGACGCATGGAAATACTCATACATGACGCCAAAACACAAAAAAGGTTCAAAAAGTGATATAAATAACTATAGAGGAATAACATCTTTATGCTCGGGTGCCAAAATATTTGAGATCATCCTCCACGACGCACTATTATTCTCATGCAAAAACTATATATCCGTTAACCAACACGGGTTCGTACCAAAGCGGTCAGTGTCCACGAACCTAGTACAATTTGTTTCGAACTCTATAGAATGCATGGAATCAGGAAGTCAGATAGATGCAGTCTACACAGACTTCAAAGCAGCCTTTGACACAATCAATCATGACTTACTGTTAGCTAAGCTTACTCGCTTAGGGGTAGCACAGGAGGTCGTAATCTGGCTATCCTCATATCTAAGCCAACGAAAATACCGCGTCAAAATTGACAACACCGTCTCAAAGGAATTTAGTAGTAAGTCCGGTGTCCCACAGGGCAGCAACTTGGGTCCACTACTATTTATTCTCTTCATAAACGATCTCTACTTAGCCATTCCGGACCAACCCCTATTGATGTATGCAGACGACATCAAACTATACAGTACGATAAACAGTGTTAATGACTGCCAAAGAATGCAAGCTTCGTTAAATGTGTTTTCCAATTGGTGTGCGTCCAACCTTCTTACCTTATGCGTCAATAAGTGCAACGTTATTAGCTTCTATCGGAAAAAGCAACCAACAACCTACAACTACACCCTGAATAATCATCAACTGGCCCGCAAAAGCGTAATACGAGACCTTGGCACCATTCTTGACCACAAACTTACATTTAATGACCACTACAAATCTGTGATAGACAAAGGAAATCGTATACTCGGCTTCATTATGAGAAATGCTAATGACTTGAAGGACCCTATGTGCCTAAAAGCTTTATATACCTCGCTAGTTCGCTCAATATTAGAATTTAACTCTATCACTTGGACACCACATTCCGCAGTTTGGATAAATAGACTAGAGTCAATTCAGCGCAGGTTCACCAAAATAGCTCTCTATTACACACCATGGCTCAACCCTACTAACCCGATATGTTATCGTGACCGCTGCTCACTACTAGGATTGCAACCCCTGTCCCACAGGCGAAATGTAGCCCAAGCTACCTTTATAGCTAAACTACTAAACAATGACATTGACGCACCATCGCTACTAGACAAAATAAATATTTCTGCGCCGAAAAGGGCTCTGAGATCCAGAGACCCCATCAGAGTCCCACACACAACTACGACATATGCCAGCAACGCCCCGATCATCGCTATGTCCAAAATGTACAACGTATTCAGTGCCCACCACGATTTCAATGTTAGCACGACCAGTTTTAAAACCAACATACTTTTAAGATGGACGTCCACCACTAACTAAAAATGCTCATGTTGTGATTCTCTTTTCACAGAAGATTGTAAACTCAAATGTAATAGTAACTGTAAGTTCAAACAGACTAAATTGTCCATTGAACAATCTAAACTAAATAAATAAATAAATAAATAAAAAACTTTTAGATACCTAGGTGTATGGTTCGATACATAAAATGTGTGGAGGTCACATGTCAATTACTTACTGCAGAAATGTAGTAAGAGAACTACAGAAATGTAGTAAGATGATCAACTTTTTGCGTACAATCTCGGGATTTTGATAGGGAGCTCACACCTCCGATCACTTGAGGCGATACCAGACTACGGTTCTGTCCGTCTTGGAATATGGTTGCATCTGCTTCCACTGGGCGGCCAAGACGCACTTGATCAAGCTTGAGCACATCCAGTACCGTTGTTTGCGTATTGCTCTAGGAACCATGAAATCAACGCATAACATGTCCTTGGAAGTGATGTCCGGAGTGACACCGCTGATTCTTCATTCCACCCAGCTTTCGCTTAGACTTCTTATCCGAACTAGTGATAGAGAATTTTGAGAAGCTAAACCAAGAGGAAAATCAAGGACATTTCCGATTCCCTACGCAGGATGTCCATTCCCAGCATTTTTGTGAAGAAGTTTGGCTACTTACCGATGCACAACATGTTTTACACAGACTGCTCCTCCTTGAACGAAAGCACGGGATTCGCAGTGTTTAGTCGCACATCCGAGACCTACCATAAACTGCGCCAGCCATGTTCCGTCTACATTGCAGAACTGGTAGCCATCTTTCATGCACTGATGACTATGAGCGCGAGACCGCCTGACACTTTTCATATTTTCACAGACAGTCTAAGTGCTGTGGAAGCGCTAAGCTCAGCCAAGTATCTTAAGAGCAAACATCATTTTATTCGTAATATACACGACGTTTTGTGCTCAATGTTTGATAAAGCGTTCAGGATATCGCTAATATGGGTTCCAGCGAATTGCGGCATTGTGGCCGTTATTCTAGCCAAACACGGTGCTCACGAGGGCAGCTTCTTTGAGAGTTCGATTCCACCTCACGTGTTCCTTTCCATGCCACAACACCCTATCTAGGTGGCAGAGAATGTGAGATGATGATGAGCTTGGGAGGTTCTTGCATTCGATCACACCCCAGGTAACTTAGCGTCCCTAGTTTAAAGGTTTCGGAGTGGGTCGTGCGTTCATCCGCATGTCTAGACTTATGTCAAACCATTTTGCGATGAATGCCCACCTGCAACTTGTAGGCTTGGTTGACTCCAAAGCATGCGTCTGTGGCGAAGGAAATGTCGAATGTCGTGGAAATTAACCACATCCTCTGGTCATGCGTGGATTTCGATGCCTCACGTCCCGAACTATTAGACGAGCTTTTATTATTGGGGAGGCCCCCAGCGACCGTCATCCATGACATCCTGAGGCAAAAGGATTTCAAATACGCGTGGGTGATATTTAAATATGCCAGAAAATATGGAATCGCATTGTAACACAATGCTCCTCCCATCCACTTCCCTGTCTTCATTTTGTTGTGTAAATTAATGTGTAGGTATGGATGCAATAGACCTCGAGGAGGGGGTAGCGTGCGGTAGGGGGCTGCATCGCTTGCGTCTGCCGAGCACATCAAATGCGATCTCCAGCCACTCCACAGCACAACCTGCCCGCACAGACTACAGTAAAACCAGCCAACAACAACCGAGTTAACTTGGGATAAGGTTAACGTAGAAGAAACCTTTTTAAAATACATATACATACATGACTTTCCAAGATAATTTTAGATATGATGTGTTGTTGATGGTAAGTAAACACTGAAAGAATGCAAATTATATATAGGGTAATGAGAAGTAAAACCGATCTTTTCACCGATTGAAATTTACATTACCTGTTTAAGGGTCAATGTTATATCTCAATCGATATATTTTATATACTTTGTTATGCTTTTGATGTAGCAGAAAGTGTAATTTTATCGGTGAATATAGCAAGCAATTTTTATCCCTAAAACTTCCAATTGTTCAATATTACGCAATGAAAATATGGAAAAATCGATATGCCTTTCGCGCTGCCATGAATTATAAAATCAATCTAAAAAACGTCGTGGCATGTAGCATCCAGCTTGCACACCTTTGTAAACCATGACAAGAAACGTTGGGTGCAAATTATACCATCCATTAGTAAAGACTTTTTATTTACGGTGTCGATGGTAATTCCATATTTGCATTGGTTTCCTCTTAGGTATATAGAAGAAGAAAACAGTTCGTTCGATGTTTATGTGATAGTGTTTGATGGTCCATTGATATTTCATTACAAATCACCTGCTATAAAGGTAGCTACACTGAAGGAAACTCATGTCAGCAGCTGCAAGTGCCATGGAACGACATCTTCCGGAGAGCCATTTTCGATATCTTCGATACTGTGGTGTTTATCAGCGGCCAACGGTTGGCAGCCGTCTGCGGGCCTGGTACACCTGTGTCGCTATCTGCATGTTTATTTTCTTACATCTGGCGTACACCATGAAAAACCAATCCTCGGGATTGATAGAAATCTGCGATGAAATCATGTTCATACAAGCATTCCCGATCGTGATGGTAAAGTTCAACATATTCTTTAGTGATCGCCAGCCAATGTACGCCTTGATGGAGGCGTTTAAAAACATTCACGTTCACGTAGGTGAAGTAGAGGAGGAGCTGCACCGGTTTGTAAAGTGCCACGCCATTCATGCGAAACTAGGAAGGATTTACATTATGAGTGCGGCGGCCGCGGTCTTAATGTTGATCCTGAATGCGGTTTCGACGAGTGTTTCGCTGTCGCTGCAAAGCGGAGAGGTCCGTTTCGTCACCCCGACGAAGTATGAAACATCCAAGTAAATCAAGGACGAGGCAATGTAGAATGGCCGTTGTTTCTTTTACAGTTTTCCTTACAACTACCAGCATCCTGTGGTGTTTACCCCAACGATTATCTTCAACATCGATGTGCTCATAATTGGTTCCTGCATCAGCATGACGGTGGATACGTGTTTCTCGGAGTTGGCAAACAATCTCGCAATTCACTTCGACATCGTCGGGCAACGATTTGCAAAGCTCGACTTTTCCGGTCCTGCCAAAGCGGCCGCCGAGCGCGAGCTAATATGCTTGATCGCGTATCACGGCGAGCTTTTGGAACTGGCCCGCAAGATGGTGCAGCGATTCCAACAGGTTATCTTCTTTTTGCTACTTATAACCTCCACGATTCTGTGCGTCCTAGGGTACGAGTTTGTCGTCCTCGACAACTTCTCCAAGCGACTGCAGGTAGTAATCGAGGCTGCAATTTTTACGAGCCAGGCGGTTATCTACACCTATAACGGATCGCTTATTTGCGAAAAGGTGAGAACGCTACTGATGGATGAAATGTATTTTGAAATACAATATTCCATTTACAGAGTGCAGCGGTTTCCGAATGCATTTATGCCTGCAATTGGTACGAGGCATCCCCGGACATCAAAAAGATGATCTATTTCTGCCTGATGCGTGCGCAGAAACCAATCGTCATGAAGGGTGGTTTCATCGAGGCCACGTTGCCAACACTGAAGAAGGTAATAAATAATGAAGGAACATCGCGTCAATCGAAATCGTGTAAAATTATGAAACTGTTCGTTTTTCCCTTCAGATTCTGAGCTCCACCGGATCTTACATAACGATACTGCTTTCGTTGGAATCAGATGTGTGAGGAGTGTTTTGCTGAGATCCAGCTTTACGTGCTACAGCGCTGCACACAAGCATGCTTATTAGTTCTGAAACTCTTTCACATCACAGAATTTGGCTTAAAATGCTCTTAAGAAATAATCCTTATAATTGTAAAAAAAGTGGAATATATAGTTATAGACCATAGTTTTGGGAATTGCGTTGCACTTGCTCGGAATTGTAATTCGAAAAAGGTTTCTTTATAGCAATTATAGCAGGAGTAGCACATCTCTAGAGCCAAGAGAAAGTTACCAAATACACGAGGGATTACTTTTCTTTGACGTAACTACCATGTTTGGTCATGTCAACCCATTTTGTCAATTTTGTGATAATTTTAATAGCCATTACCGCAGGTCTACACAGCGCTGCTACACTGCTGCGACCGGAAGTTTCTGGGACACTTTAGACATACAAGATGGCCGACTTGAAATATCCAGGGTGCTACAGCACGAATGGCGAGTCGAGCAGCAAGAACGAGCTACTGCTGCAGCAGCAGCGACAAGAACGGACGCAGCGGAGGCGGCGGGGAGACGGGGACAGAGTCGGCCCAGGTGAATTGGGGGCACCCCGAGACATCGACCGGCTCTGGCTGCCCGGGTTCATGCAATGGCGCCTAATGCAATAGTAGCCTGGAACAGAGAACATCGAAATCTACTCCAACGCATTAGGCGGCTGCGGAACAGGACGGTCCGACGAAGAAACCATGAAGTGCTCGAGCGTAGAAATGAGGCGATGCTACGCGTGCTCGAGGCGGTCAACAAGCAGGAGCTGGAGGATGCCAGCCGCGACCTCGCTACTGCAAACGCACAGCTAGTGCCACCACAACCGGCGCAGTGGAGCCGCTCGCAACGACGCAACCATGTGAGGCGTCAACCCGAACAGGTCCTTCCTCCAACTCCGAGATAAGTCGGGAAGGAAAATGCTGGGAGCTTCCAGCGAGTGCTTCGGGAAGGTTTTTAGGGGGTAGTAAACGGGAGTAAATCAATTGGTGGGCAACCATGTCAATTGTATCCCGCTTGAGTCCATCGTCGAGAGCAGGATAACTTTGGTCTGTTTATCCAAAGGTTGTCTAGAAGCCTCTCGGCGACATTCGCTTTCCCTCTTCAGGGGATCGTCGCGTGCCACAACGTCCGTAAAAGGAGATTTTTGTCCTTCCGAAACCCTCCCATTCTAGCTCTACCTTATTGGTGCGCATGCGGGATGGGGACAAAGGGTCAGAGAGGTCGCCTTCGAGGTCGATTATACAAAAAAAAAAGATGGCCGACTTACGCTATTTTTTAAATACTTTGACACTTCCGTGGTCGCGTAAAACCCGGTAACAGAGGTTTCAGACATTCTATATTGACACCTTGCGTCCGGATTCACGCATAGGTGTAACGTAGCCGTTTTCATCCGATCACATCATTTTGGTGTGCTATCAACACAGTCATCTGACACACACATAAATTCGAATAAAGGAAGAAAAAGAGTGATTAAACAGGGACGCCAGATACGGAGGAACTGGTGCAAACGCAAAGGTCCTTAAGCGTTTATTGCTTTCATTATTTAAACTGTGGTTTACTACACTATCGCCTTTCTATTGCAAAATGTGACGAAATAAACTTCTTTAGAGAAGCGATCGGGGGTCCGCGACAGCCGAGCGGTAGCGCCGGTTAGAAAATCGACCCATGAGCGCCGGGGCTCACCACCTCGACGGCGTGGGTTCGAATCCCAACCGAGACCGGACCCTCCCCTGTACGAGAGGACTGACTATCCACGTACAACAGGGAAACAAGTCTCGTAAGCCCTTAACGGGCAGGCATGATCAACAAGGTCGTTACGCCAAGAAGAAGAAGAAGAAGAAGAAGAAGAGAGAAGCGATCGAATATTATCCAATTGCACGGAAATGAAGGAAAACGTCTCAATGACATTTCTATTTTATTGAACGTGAACAGCAATACAGTTGCTAAGGATGGAAAAATGAGAGAAGTGTTGATTATTTGCCAACAACTGGTCGTTTTACCATTAAATCGAACCGGATGAGGCACAAGATTAAAACGATTGTTAATGCTGACCCCAAAATTAGTATTGTAGTGCATCTTGCGTCTTATTCCTCTCAAAATATTGTATGAATTTATAAATGTAAAGTTCATTTTATAAGCCGTTATTTCATTGCTTGTTTCTTGTTTCTTTTCCAATGCCCATTACACATCGAACCTGTTTTGTTCTTTGCATGTTTAGTATCGTTTCATTTATAGACTTTTTTGTAGGAAATAAAATTCAATTACTTCAGAACCCTACTATATGTTTTCAATTGCCCTAAACAGTTTTCCCTAATTTTCATCACCTTTCACTTCCTATCATTATCTACACAACAGGAAGCGATATACCTTTGACAAGGTAAGACCATCAAAAAATGTAATTTTGATGTTTTATGGTACACTTCTTTTCGGGGCAACTTTTATTCATACCTGAATAATCCTTACGTTATCCCACTAACTCGATCTGACGGGAAGTAGGAAAATTGGATTTAAAAAGAAACGGCTTAATTCCGAGCGCATCAGGAGACGTCATCATCGTAAAATCCTTAAAATAATTAAACAATTAAACCGAAGCGCTCATCTGTACCTACCGGCATATATCAACGGCAAGATTAGCACGGTCCATTAAGACAATCAACGTGCCTGTGCCGGTTGCTGGCCGGCCGAAGGAAGGTAGGTAGGTAGGCACCGGGGCCTCCCTAAAAAACCCATAAGCCGGATGGACCGAACCGAAACACCGGCGAATGTCAGCCGGGCAGGCTTAATTGCACTCATAACGCTCGTGAATGCAGACAGCGGCCGACGTCGGCGACGATGAAGTGGCCTTGCATCGCTTTTTAGATGAAGTAAGTTTTTGCGATGCGGTGGAAAAACCGCAACACTCTGTTCCGGAAAAGATGGGCAAAAAAACGAATAAGGAAAACAAATCCGGAACCTGGCAACACGCTTGCCCATTTCGGTGCGCACACATGGACGGCTCGATGTTACATTTGGACGGGGCTGTCTTTCTGTCCGAAGGGTAAACGGATAGGACGCCGCTGGCCGGAACACGGCTGGCCCTGATTCTTTCGACTGCAAAACCCGGGCCCCGGGAAAATCCGGCACTGGCAGGCAGACCGAAGCCGATTCGGCGAGTGGCAACGTTTTGCGAACGGCGGCATTGTGGTTTTTGCGCTGCACATCCCGTGAATGTCTCTAATAGGCCCGGCATATGCAGCGCACACGATAATTAAACTGTAATGAAGGCTTACGGCTTTACGGCGGCTCAAAAACACCGTGGCCATGGTGTCGGTGGTCGGTCCTGGGCCGATTTTAATTCGCCATATGTTGCAGCCCGCTTATCGCAGCTCCTCCGGTCCACGTGCGAGATGTGGCTTGCATATATGCGCTCTCACCTCTGACGGGGGGGACTAGCGCGTCGTGAGTCGGACCATTTTTACCATAATTAGGATGTATTAAGTGCAATTATTTATACATTAGCAAATAGAATCATGTCCGGGCCGAGGGCCACAATCTACACTCTTGAGAATATTTCCCGCGCGAACAAAAATGGAACGGCGGACTCGTTCGAGAAACATCACGTACAACCATCAATCGTGTCCGTTTGTGGCAATTTGGTTGAGAAATAACGTCCACGGTGTGGCGGTACGATTTTTCTTCCGAAACAATAAGCCCACTTTTCAAACCGAGCCCGGTACCGATCGTGGGCGGCGGCCGGAAAATCCGCTGAACGTTGAAGAATCGTTCCATCGAGACGACGTAAATCTATTGCATTTCCCTTTTCCAGCACTCTCCAACATCCTGTACATCGTTCGCGTTTATAAAGCGTCCGGATTAAATTGGCACAATCGAGACGTTCCACGAAAGTGTGTCCGTGTGTATGTGTGCGTGTTTGTCTCTGTAAGCAAAAGCCACACTGCGCGGCAGACGATAAGGATGGACTATTTTGCATTTCTCAAGCACCGCCGGGTAATGCAATGCGTCTTAGAGCCCCCTTTGGTCCCATTATGTTCCGCCCGCACTTCATCGCCGTTGGTGCCGCGGGCGGCGCAGCCAATGGGAAACGGTAAATTTTCACATTTTCTTCATTACGCCCATTATGACTCCCGATGAGTGTGCCTCTTCAACTGGTGCGCCCTTCGGTTCGGGAAAAATCTGACGGCGAATTACCGAAACCGAAACCCACCGGCACAAGAGGCACGGAAAGGCGTCTTATAAGTTTGGCCATGCTTTTGCGAGGCATTGAGGAAATTGCGAAAACTTTCCCCGGCACCCAGCAACCCAGTGGACCAGTGTTGGATGGATTTTTCCCCTAGCTCCATCTACCAACTCGCGGGCAGGACGTGTACCGTGCGGGAACGATGTCGCGATTTATGTTTTCCCGTGTCTCACAATGCTTTCCCCTCCGTACGGCTCAAGGACCCTCCACCCTTCGACCCCACTGCTCAACGTGCCGAAAGATTTTCGCGAATGCGCCTTTCTGTGTGCAATGATACTCCGGGGATCCGGTGCGACGCCTAAAATATGAAATTAAAAGTGCACCACGGCCGGGCCCGGCTGCAGATGGAATTATAAATTATTTTCCCGCTCGCGAGAGTGGGTGGGTGGGTGAGGTAGGGAGCGAGGGATTTACAGCCGTTGGCGCTGGCGGGTGGACAAACAATCGTGGCCCACGAATGAGGCGAAACGGAGACGGCTTCTGGGGCGTGGAGATGACAAAGGCGGGCAGGTTTTCATTCTTTAGTTGTTCCATATTTACGACTTTACGGCTTTGGACGAACCTCGACTTCTATTCATAATCCATGCATGCTGTAAATGATGGTTTGGTAAAGTTTTCCGCTGCAGGATCCTTGGGTAAATTTGGAATTATAGACGTGTTTTAAATTACAACACCTAGTTCCTTCAAGTTTCAACGGTTTTCGATCATTATTCACATAATTTTTTTTTAAAAACCATTAATATTGTTATTTTCATGTACTGTACGGAAAATTTCTGTAATCAAAACAAATTGAGATGCAAAGAAAACAGCACCAACTATAAAGTAACTTTTGCAGTTAAAACTGATCAAAACATTCAACTATTCTATCGGTCACAAAGATCTTTGTCACAATGCAAAAAAAAACATCATTTATATTCGTTTTTCGGTTCTCAAAAGAACGCAATACAAACACAACGATTGCGAAAATTAATTGAAAAAGAAAACTCTGCACACAAAGCCTAGTATTACGGTGTATTTTTTATCCCCCGCCCTTTCCCTGCCAAACGATGCAGTTTGAATTGAAAAATATTCAGGAAAGAAATTTTCGAATGCAAATTTCCCAGAAATTGCACTTGATGTTCTTCCACGCTGTACCATTTATGAAGTAGTTTTTCCTACCGATCTCTGCTCGCTTGCCGCAGCTCGATCAAGTTGCATGCATATTCATTCCATTTTATAGAAATAAGGAACAATAATCTTGCGCTAGCGCACAACGCGCATGGAACCGACCGGTCGGGAGATGAACGGAGATGGGTATTTTTGTACACACTCACACACACACGAGAGGAACCGGATGCCAGGGTGCAGGAAAGCAGCCGGACAGAGGAAAAACGGTGGCCCAGTGCACCTCTTTCACGCTTCTCAATATGTATAATCTTTTGTCCGCTGCAGCGTCGGTCGGAATTTAATAGAATATTTTCGATTTCGTCCCACGATAGCCATTCGAGGCTTTCACATTCAAAATACGGGCTATTGTCACCTTCGAACAATCGGGCGGGTTCCGGGCAGGGACACGCGAATTGCATTGTGAAAAGCGAACGCCATTCGGCGAGCCGACGAGGTGCACGATCAAATGATAGCGAGCAGAATGAAAAGTCACTTAAAAACCGACCGGAGCCAATAGTCGTTTGAATGCGACGGCTAAATTGGACTGGAGAGTTTTTTTTCCATTATTATTTTCCTCCTTTTATTATTATCTTCATTTCCTTTCTCGTCCTGCTATGCCCCATACACCGGTCAAGGAGTGAGCCTTTCGTGAAAGAGCACCGTTTTTGTTTTTTTGCATTCTCCATTTCCCAGCGTGAAGTTGGTGAAGAAAACGGCTTCACTTTGAAATCTAATATATTAATTAATTCTTTTCATTTGATCATTCTTGCGCTACTGCTATTGCTCCTGCTGCTCGTGCCTGATGATGGTGTTTTCTACTTTTCTTTTATCTTTCGCACGTCATCTACCCCTGCTGCATTGTGAAAGCATCATGAAGTGCATGCAAGCGACATCTTACACTATAAAGTAATTGACTTAATTAGCAGTGCACTGAAGCCCGAACGCACTCAATGCGGAGGATTCAACAGTTTAGAAAAAAAATGATAAAACTAGCAGACCACGTTGCACTTTTATGGCATTTGTCGGGCGCTTTAATATTTCCGCTATGCTACCTTGACATGATGTAATTCAACTACAATGGTATTTGCTTTGTTCGTGCTCTCCGCTAGCCAGTGAATTAATTTCATAGCATCCCATTAAATTTAGGAAATAAAATTGTTTAAATGTTTGTTTGTATAATTCACTCAACATTGAACTAATAATACGAAGGACTCTGGATTACATTTCGATTATACCACAATTTCTCGTTGAATTGAAAAAAAAATAGTCTAATTTCAAGCACTTCTTTCGGAAAGCAGCTCTAGGCATTCGGTTCACCTCTTGAAATTTCTTACTTAAAAAAACGCTACAATCGAGAATTTATCAATATGATACGTATGCATATAACTTGAAGTGTTCGATGTGAAAAGCAGCTAAAATTGGACTTAATTTTATCAAATTTAGAAGGATACTGTTTTTTACATGGGTTTATATGTTGTTTTACATAGGAATTGGTTTTGCACTTAGTTTTCTGTACCAATTACTGCATTCACATCACAGGTAATCAATTTTTCGGAAAAAATGGAACTATTAGACAGAGGAGAGAGTAAAACAAGACACGGAAAGCGGGAAAACGCCTTTTTCTATACTAGCAAGGGTCGAGAAATAAAAACTAAAATATTGATTGTTTTCTACAACCAAAGTTGATAGCATCCGGACTTCCTCCCTTTTTTAGTAACGTTGAAAGTACTGATGAGCATACCATCACAAAGCAAACGGATTGTGCTGCCAACAGTGATCTAAGTTAAATTTATTTCAAATAAAAAGCTTTCTAAAGTTATTTTTTCAGAACATAATAGAAGAATAGAGATAGAAAAACTAATTAAAAATAAACATTTGCATAATCCGTATTATTATAAAAATCACTTACATTATCAAGACCTGAAACTAGCTTGCTAAAATTATCTTTTTCAAGCATAGAAAAACTAATTTAAAAGAAACCTTATACAATGCCTATTATTATCAAAGTTCCTAATATTATTAAAGTGAGGTACAAAAATGCATTCGTAGTGTTTTCAAAAGATTGTTTTTTAAAGTAATATGTATTCCGAAGAGCACAAATTACATTACACTTGCATGATTCAAAACTTTTCATTAGTGAGAAAAATAAGATTGTATTCTATTATAAGAACACATCACATATTACAGCAAACACACACTAAAATTTGCCTCGTTTCAAACCCCATAAGGATTAGATAATTAATGTTCAAATCATGTAAAGTATTGCAATGAAGAAACACTGAGTGAAACTTCCTAATGTTTTTATTTAAAAAAAACCCACTCCCGAACATCCCCCCACGCAAGTATTCCCTGCCGGGCGGCAAGTGTCCGGAAAATTAGAATAATCAACCCGTCCAAACGGTTAAATCAACGTTTTCGGAAGCAAATCAGCCGTGAAAGCAAACCAGAAACCTACCATCAACAAAACGCGCCATCCAAACACCACGCTTCATTAGCATTATCATTTACATTTACAAACTAAAACGGAAAGGCTCACCACCTCGTCGCCGGCGTGGAACAATCATAACCGACGTGAAATTCGTTGACACCGACACACCGGGCAAAGATATAGCGTGTAAAACATTGACTGGTGGTTCGGTGGGAATGTTTTGCTTTCTGTTGGGTTTCCTTTTTTGTGTGTGTGTGTGTGTGTGTGTGTGTATGTGCATTATACAAACTAATTTGCCTACCCCATCCAGCACGCCAAACAACAGGACGCTAATGCTGGGAAATTTCGCAACCCCCACCAATACCGAGCAACAGGGGTTGTGTTTCGCGTTCACTAAAGTGTTGTCCTGAGAAACTTTAAGCAAACAATCAACAAGTTCCGGTTTGCGAAAAACTTGCTCATTCGCGCTGGGACTTGGGTTTCCAACCACCGTCACCACCATCCCGGCCGCGGCCGGGGGGAATGTGTTAACCAGCGATAAATGAGTCACGAGACCATCGAAATCGGCTGACTGGCAAGTGTGACTGCACCGGGCCGGAACCGGGCAAAAATAAGCCGCATGAAATATGAAACAGAACGCATACACACACACACACAACGCTCACAGGTTGTGCTGGGCCTAGTCGAGGGGTGGACCAGGACTACCAGCCGTGCACGTTTGCACATTCAATGCTATTATGCACACGAAATATTTCATATCCCAAAAGCTGGAAGGAAAAGTGAGCATCGCACGGCACGAGAGCAAAACGTGAGTGGAAAGGAAAAACTCCACAATTGTCGACACACAAAAAAGAAATCAAACACACACACGTACACGCACCTCAAAATGTACCCATCCACGAGCTACGAGTCCCGCCGGAAAAGCCTTGTTTTGCTTCGGTAAATGAAACGGATATTCGTGTCGCTTCCGAAATAATAAATCGATTTTAAAAGCCTTACATACGCTCGAATAAATACGCCCGGCTGGGCGCGTCCTGTGTCTCTCGGTGGATGTAGCAAGTAAATTTCACCGGATTATCCTTTTATCATTCAAATAACATTCGCTTTCGAAATGAAAAACCCGTAACCGATGCCGTCGGCGCAGCGCGGTTTTCAGCGCTGGCAAGATTAACTGAACGTGCTTCTTGATTTCCGCGCTTTCCCTCCCCTTCCCTCACCGGATTGGATCTCTAAAATACACGGAAAATTGCGAACAGCAAAATGTTGCAACCGGAACCGCGTTCCGTGGCGGGTTGAACCGGTGGATTGCGATTTTAATCTAAATGGAGAGTACATTTGAAAAGCCTGCGGAAAACTGACATACGTATGAGGTATTGTTATCAATAATTAGCAGCGTGTAGTCGCCGGAAAAAGCACCGAATGCGTTATTTAGTGTGCGGAACTGGGGAAGCTTATCTAGGCGACAGACTATGCTAGCAGATTTACAGGTATTACATAATTCATAGCAAAAAGGAAGCTTAACGCGCGCACGCCATCAAGTTCAGTGCTGCTTTTATGGTTTAAGATAAAACAAAATACAAGCTGTTAGTATGTAGTCGATGGTCAAATAAACTATGCAAATTATTTTTTAGTTTTGTTGATCCTATGCTCTGTAAAGGAAAACTATAGTGTATAAATACATTTCTATTATTTTATCAACACCTAGAAACGATTTTAACTAGCAGGTTTACAAAAAAAGGTGTTAGGGTTATTTTTTATTGTTTTTCAATTGTTCGTTTTCCTTAAAGCTATGATCAAATTTAGGGATGCATTTTGTAACAGATTGAAGAGAACTTTATCCATTTTAATTATTCATTTTTGTCGCTTGTTCTATGTTTGTGTGAATTGAAAACATTTCATAATTATCCGAATCTTCTTAAACCTTCGAAGGACTTCATTGCTATTGCCATTGGTGAGCTTAACGTGTGCCAAGTCTGTTCCCTATTGTTAGTATGTTATTCTAAAACCTTCTCCCCGAACCGTGCTGCCACAGAAATTGCGCCATAACTGTGGAGTTCTGTAAGAAGTTGGCTAGCCCGATACCGGGAATCTAAGTGCTCTTTTGTGCCGTCGGGGTTTTCCCCACCCGAGCGGGCCCCCTTTTTGTCGTTAGCATAATTCAATTATCCATGACAAAAAGCTTTCCGTCTCGGTTTCGTCAAATTGCGTGCCAGCGCACCATGCACCATGCATGTGCTGATGTGCAGTGTTGATGCAAATGATATTATTCTTTTGATAATCATAACAAAAGTTCCCAACCATGGTTTCTCTTCCAGGCACTCCGAAACTCCTGTTCCCACCATCACCACCGTGCGACGTTGACACCAGGAAATTCCGCACCAGTTTGGCCAAAGTTTGAACCCATATTTGAACACCACGGCTTGTGCACCCCGAAGCCACGCTTCGAGGAACGTTATGCAACCGGCAGGCTAGGGTTGCCTTTTACTTGCTGACTTCGCGTTTCCGGCGAGTCTATGCGACGCTTCGTTACCCCGGAAATCATAGTCGCCTTTCATCTCGACAACGCGCCCTACACCGAGGACCCGGGGCCCTGGGTGGTGTAAAGCGCCCGGGCTACACGAAACACCAATCTCGCTCGTACGATGGCGCTGTAAGCCCCGTGGCTAATGGTGTAACAATGTCGATGCAATATCTGCTGTTATCCCGAAAAGCGGGCAAAAATCGGCCACCGTACGGGGATGGGTTTCGGTCGATGGTAACGTGAAAGAATTCCCGGGCCAAAAATGTGGCAGCATCAGCGAACGGCAAAGCTGAAACTATCGTTCCGCTCCGCAGGGCAGGAAGCCTAAGTCTTCGTTGCAACCCTCCTCTCGTCGGTGATTTCCCAAAACTCAAAGCCCAAAGCGTTGCACGTTTGCATTCGAGACGGTGCATTTTCTTCTTCCGACGGGCAAAATAAACAGAAAACTTTTGTTGTAAAACTTTTATTAAAACCACACCACACAGCTATTGTCTTCGAAGTGATGGCCAGGACTGGCGTTGCAAGACGAACGAGCATTAAAAGTGTTTGATGTTGCCCGTTCTTGTATGGCTTTGATTTGATGTTTTTCCCTCCACAACGTTGCATTAAATGTGGGCATAAGGAAACCACCATTACTTCCACAGAAGGATAATGAGGAGGATCTAAGTAAGGCAATTTGCTGGATAGTTTACATCCAATATCCCTGCGTTATGATTTATTTTCATTCATAATTCCGACCATAAGAATGTGGAAGTAAACAAAACCAAAAAGAGAAGTAAAACCGAACTGCTAGAACGATTTGATTTGATTTCATTTTCATACAGCTTGATAGGGTTTTCAACGGCATCAGTAAAAAAGAGCATCCCCAAAAATACCGTCACACATGGTTCACAAACGAAACTAGATCTAACCAACAAAACCGACCTCAAACTGTCAAAGCAATAGCAACTCGTTTTTTTTTGGCTCATTCAACTGCACTCATAAACCTACACCCAACCGAAAATCATAAAACACTCCGACATCCTTCCCGGAAGTGGACGATGCGAGGGATCAATCAGCAGAACGATATATCGATATGGCTGCGAAGCGCCGTCCGTAAACTTTCCCGTATCAAAGCGGCCGAGCCTAAGCCGGACGCATGGTAGAGATCACTCGGAAAATTGTTTGACACCAAACAGCGATGGAATTTGTCCGTAGTTGGTTTTCGATAACCGTACCACACCGGAGATGGGCGGTGCTATAGAAAATCATTATTGACTATGCGGTCCACCCGATTTCGGGAGCGTTCTTTCGTTTTTACCGGAAGTTTTTTAGATGTCGAATTTTTATGACACCACGCACCGGAATGTAAAAGAAGAAAAAAGTTTTATTTTATTGTTATTGGTTGAGTTTGGGCAAATACTCTCGGTTGTATCTGGGTTTTGATATTTTTTTGTCAAATATATAAACCTATTGATTTTTTTTAAATACGGAACCAATAAACCATGACATACGAACCATTATTCAAACAAAGAAAAGATTTTTCTAACAAAAATCCTTCTTTAATTCATCAGATGTTATGAAACTCTTGTTCAGGTTCAATCAGGTCCTTTTTCACATAATTTTGTTTTTTGAATTACTTTGATTAAGAAACTACAATGGATAGGTAAATTTATGCAAAATTTATGTCTTGATACTGAATCTTCTGTTCTATCTATTATTAACAGAACAAAGCGTTAATTTTAATGGTCTGTTATTAAATGCTTTATTTGACACATGTTTGTTTATAATTGGATCCTTCTATTTTATCCCTTTCTGATGTCAATTTCCCATAAATTGGCGTGTGAAGGAGTTCATATATCCAACTTTCCAGGGTTTTACCAGTTTTATCCAATCGTTATATTTTTACGATATACAATTGAATATCAAACAACTAAAATTGAATATCGGGGAGCAAACATTTCTTGAAATATTGTGTTAATTGTTCCGATTCTGAAGTAACCAATATCAGTTTAATCTCAATTATTTTATACATCCAAAACAGCTCAATGAAGCTGCATAATTCAAAATTCTTAAAATTTCTCCTAAATAATTCGACTAAATGACTCTAGCTCGATCAAATATCGAAAAGCAGCTAATCCGTTGTGGTTTTTCCTTTAAAAGAGGACCATTTCATATGAAATCCATTATTTTATAGTTTTTATCATCCAAACACATACCACATACAAAGAAAAAACTGAATGAAAACAAAGTTACTCAGCTAAATGACTTCTTAACAAACATATTACCACAACATCTCGTACTCACAACTTTTCCGAAGGTTGAGCACACCCCACCCCAAGTCCTTCTGACGCGTTCCCCGCGGTTCCAACATTCAACATCGTTACGCTCTGCGGGCCCCAAATGAAGATATTCGTGCGATGCGAAATCCTTAATTGTCAATGAATTATACGACAGCTATTTCGGACGAACAGCCCCTCCTCGGTGGCAACTAAATCCGGCTCCCTTACGTGAGGGCGCGCTCGCGCAAACGTCCCGGGCGGTTGATGAGTAAAGTTTAATTCGAGTAATAAAATTACCATTCCACCAGCCTTACCTCCCAGCCCTCCCCCAAAGGAGAGTGGCACAAAATATCCCTGCCCCGTGCGTCACATGCGTCGTCCTTGGCGGGGGCTTGGGTCAAACTGCTCAAGTGTGAAGTGGAACTGCTTTCGCAAGAACGGTTCGCGTCCGCTTTTCCGACCACGCGAAACATATGAGCAACACGTTTCCCATGCAGTGGAAAAGTTTGAATCGTGCATACGATAATGAATGTTTTTCACTTTCACCAAATGTTTCTACGATATAAAAAACGATCCTTTTCGAAGAGGCTCACCGATACAAGACCGTACCATTTCCCACTAACCTAGATTCGCAAAGAAATTACGGTGAAGGCAGTTATAGCAACAGTGCACTATAAATTCGGTACGAGGCGTTTTGTTTTATTTTCACAATCACCCTACCAAGGCCTACCCACGGAGGAAACGGACGCTCCGTCACGGGATGAGATCTTTCGGGGAGAAATTTACTGCTGATGACAGTGTAGCAAATAAAAAAGGAGGAATAGTAGAACAAAAAACACAACTGAACGGAAAAAACCTCCTCCAACACAAGTACGTGCTAAGAATCGACTTAGTCCTTCGTCGAAACTCCAGCGTGGGCTTTCCTTTTTTTTAGTGCCCTCTTCCTTGTTTTCTTTTTCGTTTCGCTCCTCTCTTGCACGTAGATCATTGCGAAGCGGATCTGCTTGTTCTACCAAATTGTTGCGCGATGCCATCATCCGGCACGTACTAATTAGCTTCCGGTCTGTCGTTCGCTCACCCACTTTATCCCCTTCACTCTTGGCTCCCCGTTACTCGTTTTTCATCTCCATGGCATCTCTTTTATCGGCAATCATTGGAACGTAATGTCAAACAAATAGCAGCGGCACCAAACCCCATCCTCGGGTGCCTTGAAAGGAATGAAAAAAAAAATACCCACCATAAGCCCGCGTGCATCGCTGTGTTACAACGAGGGTGCAACGTGACCGCACACTGCCAAGCAGAGCACTTTGAATACTTTGCAATAAGGAAAAATAGGTTCCTGCTTTTCACCCGACTTCAACAGTGTGTGGGGAGCCTCGGTCGAATGGCAGGCACGTAAGACGATGTTCGAGGGCTAATTTAAGTGGCATTTAAGCTACAACGTCTCACTATCCCACGTGATCACGATGATCTCTTTTCGCCTGCCCTCAATCATGTCCGCCTATAAATCGGGTGGAAGTAAATCAATGTTTAAAAGATAACGATCAAGCCGACAACCTCTTCAAATCGTCAACGAAATTATATATCTAGGATGATGACTGTTGATGGTGGTATATTTAAAGAGGTAGACAAAAGTGAGAGTAAAAGGTTCAAACAAACATTATAATATTCTAGTCAATTTTGATAACTATTTAAAATATGATTGTAGCTCAAAAACTATCATTCGTTTGCTAAAATGTATTCAAAAAACATTACAACGTTGCCCCTTTGTACTTCGTTCAGATTAATTTATTTGCAAACAAATAAGAGGAAACTTTACATTATAAGGAATTTCTAATTGAACTAAACGCTGCGTATAACATCGTACGCAATTGACAAGCAAACATATTGGTGGTAATATTTTGCTAACTTCTCTGAGCATTATTAGTGAAGGACTAATTTTTCATTTCGCCTGGAAATGTTTTAAATTATTTTGTACAATTTAATCGCCTACTAAATAAACAGTTTCATTCAACGTGCTTAAAGCTTGTAATCAACCACACGCTGTGCCTTATTTGGTCTTTAAAAATGGAACCATTTTTTTAACCTAATAAGTAACTCCATTGTATCTCCATGCGGTGGAACATGATTTAACATCATCACTTAACTATCGTCACTTTGAAATGTATCCCCCTGTTCTGTTCCTAGACCCATCAATGCGGGCCCTAAATCAGCTCCAAATACAGGTTGCTCCAGAAAATAGCGCAGCTACCATTTTCAAATTAGAGAACAAATGATTCTAAACGAGAAAACTTATTAAAAAAAGACAGTTGAATAAAATAATAAAGTAAAGTAAAAAACTAATATTGTGAAGGGTTTGCAAGAACATACTTACGGAGAAAAACAGTGAAGCGAAAAAAATCCTTCACCTGCACAGCAACACATTCTCAAAATGCAAAATGTACAAAAAATATACCTTCCCCTCGTTTGCTATTACATTTGTGTGCTCTTCAAAACATTGTAAACAGTGCTTCGCAGGATGCACACAAAAAATAAACAGACTCACACACACACTGACACATAGAAATTCCAACAATTTCTCTGTGGAAAAGTAGTTTTGTTCCACTATAGTGTGGCCCTTTTTGCCTCATTTTCCATTCCCAGTTTCGGACGAATTTCTAGTGGGCTTGATGTGTCTCCTACCGCCTGCTACTTCCACCGTTGCATCTCATTTGTCCTAATCCCGCTCGGAATCTGCACCTCCGGGCGGGCGGCAGAATGTGTAACGTAATGCTCACAAACCGGAAGGGTTTAACCTTTCACAGGGCGCCCTCGGGAAGGCTCGGGGAATTTGTATCATTAGGGGCTCAGTTAAAGAGAGCATGCAAAATGTGAGCTCGTCGGATTTTCTGCTGTCGCATGGTTCGGTTTTTCTTTTTTTCTGTTCCTCCTTTCTGAGTTTTCACCACCACCTAGTAGAGCGGATGTTGAACAAAAAAATATAAGCCTGACTCTTGAAGAGCGGAAAACTTGATGAAATCCACATGGAGTATTTACCTCTGTCGGTGAACACACTTGACCCTTCTTTGACGCTCGGGGACACGAGAGGACATCCTTCGATGTCGATGGCTCGGTACTCACATTTTTGCTTTTCCCCTGTTTTCCACACCCGGTTCTAGGGGCAACATTATCACCCTCGTCCCCGGTTCCTTCTGGCCCGGACGGCTGGAAGGGGGGTTGCGACAGGGCTTTTGCCCATCAACTTCAGCAGCATCATCATCATCAACATCATCATCAGCATCACTTCACCGGGAGCAGCAGGGCTCTCGGCAGCGTTAGACATCCATAAATGTGGAAGCATTTTAGTTCACTTTCGCCGGGGATCATTGCAGGTACTTAGAACCCGTAATGACAATCATTTTTCAACGAACATTCACTAATGCAGTCCCAAACGCAGACGTACACACGCCCATGGGGTCGGCGAGGTACCTACCACACATAATGACCTTTTCCCTCCACTCGAACCGCTGATGCCGCGACCAAACCATCATACACTTTCGCTCTTTCTTTCTGTTTTGTATGCCATCATCTCCAACAGGCATTTTCTTCCTCGCATCAGCTTTTTAATCCGTCATCCAGTACCCGACGTTGCTACGAGAGTATGTCCCCGTCCCCAGCGAGTGACATTTCCGCCACAGCAGCCACAGCCCGGAAATGCGCTCCCGTCGATGGCAGCTACCGACGTGCGACCCACGCCACAGCGCGCTGGCATTCGCGTCACGGTGCACGTTTCCGGGAAGTTGCTTGAGTGTCGCTTTCGCCGGGAGCGCACCGGAAAACGCTCCGGTCTCGCACGCCCGAAGCCAACGAGGCACCAAACTTCGACAAAATATTCAAATGTAATTTGTAAAATTCACCTGTCAAATAATTCTGCTCGGAAAACGTCGATACACAGGGAAAATCTCGACAGAAACTTTTGCCCCCCGCCCCCTGCAGGCCCTTGCGTCCGCCCAAGGGGAGGGTTTTCCGGTTTCGTTCGATATTACAGAGATTTCCACAAACGGCCGGTACAGCACCGGAACGGTATTGGGTGATAAGGATTTGCTTTGGTGTAGTTTTTTTTTTTTGCTTTCTTCATCCTATCCACTCGACGCCATTGGCAACCCGACTGCATCCAAGGAAAGTTGACGTTTTCGATAAAAGTATAAACCGTTCACGAGGCGAAAGTACAAACCCGACAACTGTTGACGATTACAAGCGTTCCGTTCAACTGCCTGAATTCCACAGGAATGGGTACGCACGGAAAGGCCAGCAATTTAGGGAAAAGCGTACAAAACGAAAGCACTACAGCGTTCGGGCGGTGAAAATATAAAACAACTTTTAATGAAATTTCAGAATTTGTTTGAATAGTGATTATGTAACAGGCCAATTCTCCAGCTACACACACACTCATAACGCTTTGGAAGAAAGTTTGTCCCCGAAAATGGCCATCCGAAAGTGGCAAAGCATTTGCTATGGCCTTGTTCCGGTGCGGTCGCCTTGGGCAGTTTTTACGTCAGTTGATACAATTATTCTTCGTCTTCTTCGCTGCGTCTGTGTTAATGATCTGCTGGTGCACTACTTTTAACCACAAAGGCAAAAGTGTTCCAACTGGAACGGTGCACGTGTATTGGAACAGGTCACAAATGCAGTATTGTAAGCCGGCTTGACCCTAGGTATTTTTATATAACCATCACCATAATACTTTTTATTTCAAAATTTATAAAATTTCATTTCAAAGTAAACCTCACATTGTCAATAAGAATTCAAATTACGATTAAAACAAAATGTTTCTTTATGTTATTTGATAGAAATGTTTTCAATGTCAAAGCCTTATTTCATGCAAAACTATAAATAACTTTCCATTTTTCACGAATGTCATTTTCTATGAATAAAATTGACAAGTAAATTATGTTTTTATTTTGCTTTGCAGTCTGTATGTCTGAAAACGTGCTTTTACTCATTCATGTACTTTATTCTCAAACTATTCTGAAAATGTTCCTTTTCTTTAACAACATCCTAGCACTAATCTGTTTGATATGGGTTAATGCATGAATATTTTATGTTTTGAGGCAAAAAAACACTAAATGGTGACGTTAAGATAATTCAGTAGCACCATTCTCACTATATCATATTCTCCATTTACTTTCTTTTGGAAATAAATTCACAAACACATCCCTCAGTAGACATTCCCACACAAGACAGACAATTACAATTATACACATCCAAAATAATTTAAGACATTCCTAGTAGACATGCAACTGTTTTGCAAAATAATAAAAAAAATCAACTTGAAAATTTGAAAAAAAAAACAATGATATGCAAAACGAACGCGGCCCTCGATAGCTCAAGGCTCCAAGTGGCTGTTTTGTTTACTTACCCTATGATTCGCCCCTGCTTATAACCCAATGTTTCTGTCGTACTTTAGAAAGTAAAATAAAAATATTTCAATTATAGAAAATAATTAAAAACTGGTATACATTACAATATTATACATTACATATACATTAAAATAGTATACGGAATTCTACGCAATTTAACAATTTCACGAGCCTTGTGGTGAAAATTGCGGTTTTATTGTAAGGTAATAAAAATATTCAATAATACTTTCACAAAAATGTGTGTGTCTAAAGTTATTGAAAACTTGTAAGGAACGGACAATATGGATGGCCAATATTAGATACAGTCAAATAAGCATAACCGTTTCATTTACGGAAACGAATACAAGTTAAATATTCAGGGATGACGGTTGTTGAGGAGGCTGTTTGTACGGAATGCTTAAGTCAAATGAATATCAAATTAAAACTGTAGCAACTGATATGTGCTATTGACTTTAGTATTGGTTGGATTTTCATACCGAACTTCACTGTAACCGCTAGGTGGCCTGCATGGTTCAGTGAACGCAACCCGATGCAATCCACGTCCTCGAATTCCCATCGTTGTCATTCGAATCTTTATTGCACCGGAGTCGCCGGGCATGTGCGCCGCGATTTGATTGTGCAATGAATCTATTGCAACAATGAACTCTCGCCGAAAGATTACCATGTACGGTTGCGTCCTCTCGGAGAAGTCCACGCGCAACAGTACGCGGGATCTGTGGGCCGTTTCGGCAGACACACCGAAAACGACCCTCCAGCGTGCACGGGGTTTGACGTTTTAATATTCTGTCGGATGCCATTTTCAAACCACCGCCTCGTTCCGCTTCCCCAACCGCTTGTTGGCTTCCTCCCCCCGAGGGGCATTACAAATCGAAATCGAACCGAATCGTTTTCCACACTCCAATCCCAACCCCAGTCTCTTATGGAGGACGGTGGAACGGTCTTACAGACGACATGCGAAAGCAGAACCCGGAGCTACTTACAGCGTCCCGGCGCCATCTTTGGCCAAGGGAAACAGTTTCCGATGCGAGTGTCATTCCGCTTCGATTATCTGCTGCGGCTGTCGAGAGCATGTTCATCTATCTTTCGCCCCGATGTGTGTTCCGATGGTTCCCAGGCTGGCCGGGAAACGCCTGGGAAATCGACCGGCTGCAATCCACGCGAGCCAGCCGGAGAGCCGAAGGGTTGCTTACAAATCGATTATCTTCGAACAGGCCTTCAGCCCGCGTTTCGCCTTTTGTGCATCCGCCCCGGTCGATCCAGGGATCAGCGGGTATGATTATGTCCCTTTGGTTTTTTTTTTTCCTTCTTTGTGCTCATGTTCCGGCGCCCTGCATGTAGTATTCATCATTTGCTCCAGGTGTTGTCCCCCGACGAACTGACGGAGCGTATCCCTTGTGTGGGTGGAAGACGGAAAAAAGCACCCCATGGGCACTCGGGTACCGGGCGAGCGAAAAAAGACAACCACCACCACCAGTGTGAGTGTGTGTGTGTGCGCGCAACGGGGCGGAAAAGCGACCGGCATTGATTGAACATTTACCCCGTGTCCATGTTCCGGGCCCAGGAGGAAACATCGGCAGAACCGGTGGTTCCAGCCCAAAGCGCGCCCGGGCAAGACATCCGGTACGACATCCGGGCCCGGCTGCTGGAAATGGCGAAAAGTTGTTTTCCTTCGCCACCGTCGATAGGCAAAATTTCTCCCCTCTCCCCCCCCCCCCCCCCAACCTCCCGCCCCTCCATCCTTCCACACCGGAAAGCCACGTACGACACACACCGGTGCAACACCGGTGTTCGCTATTGTCACGGTTCCCCATTTTTTCCGGCATCTTTAGACTGCTTCCACGCTCCTTTCCAACCCCCAATCCTCCGGCCAACTGTTGTCGCACATCATTAAACAGCGATTCCATATTTTAAGCTTAATGCTGAAATAATAATCAAGCGAGATAATTTATGTCATAATAAAATAACTATGTGTTGATGTTGTTGCTCGTTCTCACTCACGATCGCTCTTCCTGGCTCGTTCTTCGATTCCTTTTTCCAAAACACCGCGTTTTGTCGCTTATTTATAAAATATCGCCATATTTCGCATGTTGCATTCGCGTTTATACACGGAGACGAAAAAAAACCCCTTCGCACATTCGACCGCACACACACACACGCACATACCCAATTACACAAATGTTCCACCCGAACCGGTCCAACCATGGCAACCGTTAAACCGACTGCTAAGAGTAGCCATATTTCGTCCGTTTCGTAGCAGTACATCCGACAAATGGTCCCTCGCGGAGAACCTGCTGGGAAACTGACAAAATAAAAACCCAGCGAAGAAAAAACAAAACGGCCCAATGTCTGGCACACCACATCACTGTTCGCCGGCAGTGGAGATGTGAAACAAAGTGTACCGGAGAGAAAACACCAGCGAAAAGCTGGTTGCTTTGTAAAATAGATTTTGCATTATGCCATAAACATTACCCGGCACCAGCCCGAAACCACCAAAACCAACTTCCAAAAGCCTATGAAAGTGGCTGATGCTGTCGTCCTGACGGGGAGCAGTGGCTTGTAGCAACAGGACCGGGGATTTTTTCCTTGCACCAACCGAGTTGTGCGGCGCAGATGATTCACCGTTTAGGGAAGTTATCTTTTCAACCGTGGGGAAGGCCGTTTTTACCTCCTCCTCCTGTCTGTATTAAATTTTTTTAAATTAAATGTATTCACTCCGCGGGAGGACGTTTATGGTTATATAAGAAGGAAAACCAACAAAGTTTGTACGATTTTGTTCTGTTTGATTGATGAAAACTTGTTTAACAAAACTAAATAATACCACCCAAATAAACTGGCATCTATTATGATGAAAATAAAAGTAAAACAGTCAGTAAAACCAGCCAATTAGCAGCAAAACCAAATCCTTTTGAGTTTAATAACTGTACTAAAATGATCGCATAAGAAACAAACACACAGTCATGTAAAACATTATCTCAGCTTGTACGACCTCTATCTCTATTTAAGTGTCTATCGGATCATAAAATGCCACACTACTTTGTCGTTCATTCCGTTGCGGGAACAGGAATCTCTGGTTGAAGCTACGGAATAGAAGGTAAGGAACTATGAAAAATCACTTATCACCAGCTGGCAGATGGTCTTACACTACCCTGTTGGTGCCCTTTCTCTTTCAATACACGTTTAACTGTGCAAATTAAACTTGTGTAACACAGATTCATGAATGTGAATGAAATGAAACTAAATTAATCTGAAGCTTTTGAGATTCATTAAGACGCATGAATCTTTCGGAATACTTAAAGAATCATGATTCTTCATCATAAAGAATCATGATGAATTGTTTGCATATAACTTGCAAGTGAAATCCGAGGCCAGAAACTTTTAATGATATTGAACTAATGCCAACTTCATCTACTCAAAAACGCAGAATGTTGCTCAGTGATACCCCTACTGCTTTTAGTGTTTTTAGTTTTTCTCGTGTATACTTCAACATAACAAGTTAAGAAACTGTTATAACATCTAATGACACTCAATATTGCGTGACTAATTTCTAATCGAGTTAAATACAAATGAAAACACTTCTGTTATATTCTTCAGTTCTAAACACAACAAATCTTCAACAAGTGACTGACAGATAATTGTAATTAAGGAGATGATCACTCTACTTCTACAGAAATATTTTGGAACTGCTTATGAAGCTTTTGTTCATAGTGCTGTGCGACGAAACATTGTCGAGCGACGTATCCGCAAAGAAAATTTCAGACATCTGGTTCCAACGAAAGCAGCATCGTTATGTAAGATCCGCTGGAGCTAAGAATCTGAAGCGAAAAAGAACAGTTGCATAATCTTACATGCTATCGATTGACGCGATTTTCCTCGATTATTTGTTACCTTCTTCAGTGTTGGCAACGTGGCCTCGATAAAACCACCCTTTATGACAATCGGTTTCTGCGCACGCGTCAGGCAGAAATAGATCATCTTTTTGATGGGTGCGGTTGCTTCATACCAATTGCAGGCATAAATGCCTTCGGCCACTGCTGCACTCTGGAAATGGAATATTTTGTTTCGACATACCATTCATCTTTCAGTAGCGTTCTCACCTTTTCGCAAATAAGCGATCCGTTATAGGTGTAGATAACCGCTTGCGACGTAAAAATCGCAGCCTCGATTATTACCAGCAAACGCTTCGAGATACCCTTAACGACAACAAACTCGTACCCCAACACACAGAGGATCGTGGATACGAGCAAAAGGAGAACAAAGATAACCTGTTGGAATCGCTGCATCATCTTTCCGGCCAGTTCCAATAGCTCGCCGTGATACGCGCTCAAGCAGATTAGCTCGCACTCGGCGGCCGCTTTGGCTGGGCCGGAAAAGTCGAGCTTCGCAAATCGCTGTGCGACGATGTCGAAGTGAATTCCGAGATAGTTTGTGAACTCCGAGAAACACGTATCCACCGTCACGCTGATGCAAGAAGCAATTATCACCACATCGATATAGAAGATAATCGTTAGGCCGAACACCACGGGATGCTGATAGTTGTAGGGTAAACTGTAAAAGAAATAACGTTCATTCTACATTCTCTAATCCTTCATTTACTTAGGTGTTTCATACTGCGTCGGAGTGACGAATCGAAGCTCTCCGCTTTGCAGCGACAGAGATACACCAGTCGAAACCGCATTCAGAATCAACATTAGGGTCGTGACCGCCGCGGTCATAATGTAAATACGTCCTAGTTTCGCATGAATGACGTGGCACTTTACAAACCGATGTAGATCCTCCTCTACTTCACCTACGTGAGCATGGATGTTTTTAAACGCCTCCATCAAGGCATACATTTGCTCGCGATCACTAAAGAACATATTCAACTTTACCAACACGATCGAACCTCCTTGTATGAGCATGATTTCCTCGCAGATTTCCATCAATCCCGAGGATCGATTCGGCAGGGTGTACGCCAGATGTAAGAAAATAAACACGCAGATAGCGACACAGGTGTACCAGATCCGCAGACGACTACCAACCGTTGGCCGCTGATAAACACCACAATATCGAAGATATCGAAAATGGCTCTCCGGATGGTGAAGTTCCATGGCACTTGCAGTTTTACCAGAAATTTATCAAAATTTTATCGGAAAGTTAGAGGATTATTATTACGACTGACATACGTTTCCTTCAGTGTAGCTACCTTTATAGCAGATGATTTGTGATGGTATATCAATGAACCTACTAACACTGTCACATAAACATCAAACGAACTGTTTTCTTCTTCTATATGCGTAATCAAAGGGGAAACCAATGTAAACATGGAATTACCATCGACACCATATGTAAATAGTCTTTATTGGTGGATGCTATAATTTGCTCCCAACGTGCTCTGTCATGCTTTTCAAAGTTGTGCAAACTGGATGCAACATGCCACGACGTGTAAATGATTTTATAATTCATGTCAGCACAAAAGGCTGATCGATTTTTCCATATTTACATTGCGTAACATTCAGCAATTTCAATTGATAGGGATTCGCTTACTATTTTCACAAATCGCCCTTTTACATTAAAAGTATTAAAATAATCCTTAAATTACGAGTGAGATATAAAATTAAAATTACCCAAAATGGTTTGATTTTACTTCTTATTATCCTATTTGAAACTTGAATTGTCTCAGTGTCCATTTATGATCAACAAAACATAATATTTAAGATTGCCTTTAAAATACATTCATTCTATATTGCATACCTGTTTGATTCGACATATTTCACTCATATCGCAGGACAAAATAGATTCCTTTCCTATGATACTAATTTCAGCTCTGTCAAAAATAATTAGTATGAAGTCGGCAACTAAGTTCTCGCTGTTGTTTATGAACATGTTTGTTTGTTTTAAAAATAATTGTTTATTTATTTATTGTATACAATATACATTTAATGTATAAATACTATGAAAACCATCATTTTGGAAAAAGTAAGTAGGCATGACCAAAAATGGTCGTTACATCAATCTTACAACGTTACAAGAAAACTAATTGAAATATATAGTTGTAAAATTAATTCGTATGTTTGGAGAACTGAAGATTTTTTTCGTAGCTATCACTTGGCCCTAGTAATTTGCTGCTCCTCGGAGGTTGCATGTTGCCCTCAAGAAAACCTTGTCAAAGGCCATGGTCTATCTATTATATATTTTAGTATGTACAGAGTATAGAGTCTTGTGTACACTAAAAACTCAACCAATACTGAACCGTCGTATCTGAAACCTTCCACACATTAAGTACAATCACTGCGGATGTTGTTGAAAACTAGTTTGATCACTATTTCTTGATCAAATCATTTAAACAATTACAATTGTTACATATGGTGGAGCAAGTCATCAGCAGCACAGCCGAGCAGACAGTAGGCCATAAGCCACGCAATCAGAATAAGGAGTGGTTCGATGATAAGTTGAGACAGGCAACGCAGTTCGCCCCCGAATGCTGCAGCACGAAACCCGTCAGAACGTGGAACACTACAAACGACTGAGGACACAGCAAACCGAGTCGGAGGAACAACTGCTGGAGCAGCTATCTCAGTCGGGAGAAACTCGCCAGTTCTACAAGATGTTGAAGCAGACATAAGCCGGCTTCACGTCAAACGTCGCAATGTGTCGAGATGAAGATGGCAACATTCTTACGGACGAGCGAGAGGTGATCGAAAGGTGGAAGTGCTTCTTCAACGGACACCTGAACGGAGCGGAATTAGGGGAGTCCAGCAGCGGCGCAGGCAGAATTGAGCAGCACATTAGCCAGGAGGTAGATGACGATGTGCTCCCACCATCCTTGGACGAAGTCACTAGTGCCATCAAGCAGCTGAAACAGAACAAAGCAGCTGGCAGCGATGGACTGGTGGCAGAACTATTCAAGATGGGTTCGGTAGAGCTTGCCGTCAGTATGCACCAGCTAATTGTGAAAATCTGGGAACAGGAAAGGATACCGGAGGACTGGAAGCTGGGTGTCATCCACCCAGTGTACAAGAAGGGTGACAGAATGGACTATGGCAACTTTCGAGCCATCACAGTCCTCAATGCCGCCTACAAAATCCTATCCCAGATACTCTTCTGCAGACTCGCGCCCCTTGCTACAGATTTCGTCGGAAGCTACCAAGCTGGGTTTGTTGGAGGCAAATCCACCACCGATCAGATCTTCACTCTACGGCAGATCCTCCAGAAGTGCCGAGAGCACCAGATCCCGACGCACCACCTCTTCATCGACTTCAAGGCGGCCTACGACACCATAGACAGGAAGGAGCTATGGAAGACCATGCGGCAGTACAGCTTCCCCGAAAAGCTGGTTCGACTGCTGGAGGCCACAATGGAGGGGGTGCAGTGTAAGGTGAGGATTTCGAACATGCTGTCGGATTCGTTCGAATCTCATCGGGGTCTGAGGCAAGGTGATGGACTCTCCTGCCTTCTATTCAACATCGCTCTGGAAGGTGTCATGAGGAACGCGGGCTTCGACATCCGTGGCACGATTTTTACCCGCTCTCTCCAATTCCTCGGCTTCGCGGATGACATCGACATCATCGGGCGGAACACAAGGACGGTGTGCGAGGCGTACACCCGACTGAAACGCGAGGCCGCAAGGATTGGATTGATGATCAATGCGACGAAAACAAAGTACCTGCTCGTCGGAGGCTCTGACAGTGACAGAGCCAGGCTGGGGAGCAGTGTATTAGTGGACGGCGACGAATTTGAGGTAGTAGAGGAGTTTTGCTACCTCGGCACTGTCGTAACTCCGGACAACAACGTGAGCTGCGAAATCCGGAGGCGTATTGTTCAGGGGAATCGTGCCTACTATGGACTCCACAAACTCCTACGGTCCAGATGGCTTCTCCCACGCACGAAATGTGTCATATACCGCACGCTGATTAGACCGGTCGTTCTCTATGGGCATGAATCCTGGACTCTGCTCACGGAGGACGCCAACGCCCTCGCAGTCTTCGAGAGGCGCATGCTCCGGTCAATCTTTGGCGGTGTGTGTGAGCAGGGAGTGTGGAGGAGAAGAATGAACCACGAGTTAGCTGAGCTGTATGGCGAGCCGGACATCCTGACGGTGGCGAAGGCCGGCAGGATTCGTTGGTTGGGGCATGTCATGAGGATGCCGGACTCATGCCCCACCAAGAAGGTGCTCACCAGCGACCCGCCCGGCACGAGACGACGAGGAGCTCAGCGAGCTCGGTGGATGGACCAAGTGGAGCAGAACCTGCGAGACATCGGATGCGACCGGGGTTGGAGGACTGCAGCCATGGACCGAGCAACCTGGAAAACGATTGGTGACCAGGCCATGTCAGCACGACGTGCTCAACTGCGAGCGGGCCAGTGAAGAAGAAGAAGAAGACTTCAACAAAACATGATAAGAAACTGTTATAACATCTAATGACACTCAATGTTGCGAGAAGAATTTCAAATCGAGTAAAATACAAATGAAAACTCTTCTGTTATGTTCATCAACTCTAAAAACAACAAATCTTCAACACGTGACTGACACATAATTGTAATTAAGGAGATGATCACTCTACTTCTACAGAAATATTTTGGAACTGCTTATGAAGCTTTTGTCCATAGTGCTGTGCGACGAAACATTGTCGAGCAACGTATCCGCAAAGAAAATTTCAAACATCTGGTTCCAATGAAAGCAGCATCGTTATGTAAGATCCGCTGGAGCTAAGAATCTGAAGGCAAAAACGAACCATTGCAAAGTTTTACATGTTATCGATTGACGTGAAATTCATCCATTATTTATTACCTTCTTCAGTGTTGGCAACGTGGCCTCGATGAAACCACCCTTCATGACAATCGGTTTCTGCGCACGCATCAGGCAGAAATAGATCATCTTTTTAATGGCCGGGGATGCTTCGTACCAATTGCTGGCATAAATGCATTCGGCCACCGCTGCACTCTGGAAATGGAATATTTTGTTTAGACATACCATTCATCTTTCAGTAGCGTTCTCACCTTTTCGCAAATAAGCGATCCGTGATAGGTGTAGATAACCGCCTGACTCGTAAAAATCGCAGCCACGCTAACTGCCTTCAGTCGTTTCGAGATACTCGTAACGACAACAAACTCATACCCCATGACACATAGGATCGTGGAGACGATCAGCAGCAGGACGAAGATAACCTGTTGGAATCGCTGCACTGTCTTAGCGGCCAATTCCAATAGCTCGCCGTGATACGCGATCAAGCAGATTAGCTCGCGCTCGACGGCCGCTTTGGCTGGGCCGGAAAAGTCGAGCTTTGCAAATCGTTGCCCGACGATGTCGAAGTGAATTGCGAGATTGTTTGCTAACTCCGAGAAACACGTATCCACCGTCACGGTGATGCACGAAGCAATTATCACCACGTCGATATAGAAGACAAACGTGAGGGCGAACACCACGGGATGCTGATAGTTGTAGGGTAAACTGTAACAGAAACAATATTCATTATACATTCTCCAATCCTTCATTTACTTAAGTGTTTCATACTTCGTTGGGGTGACGAATCGGAGCTCTCCGCTTTGCAGCGACAGAGAGACACTAGTCGAAACCGCATTCAGGATGAACAGTCCGACCACGATCGTCGCACTCATAATGTAGATCCGTTTTAGTTTCGTATGCAGGACGTGGCACTTTACAAACCGATGCAGATTCTCCTCTACTTCACCTACGTGGTCGTGAACGATTTTAAACAGCTCCATCAAGGCGTACGTTTGATCGCGATCACTAAAGAACATGTTGAACTTTACCATCAAGATCGGGCACGATTGCATCAACATGATTTCCTCGCAGATTTCCATCAAGCCCGAAGATCGATTCTGCAGACTATACGTCAGATGTAAGAGAAGAAACATGCAGATAGCGACACAGGTGTACCAGACCCGCATACGACTGCCAATCGTTGGCCGCTGGTAAACACCACAGAATTTAAGGTATTGAAAATGGCTCTCCGGAAGATGACGTTCCATGGCACTTGCAGTTTAACCAGAAATTTATCGTAAATTTATCGGAAAGGTAGAGGATTATTATTACGACTGACATGGGTCTCCTTCACTATAGGTACCTTTATAGCAGATGATTTGTAATGAAATATCAATGTACCATCCAACACTGGCACATAAACATCAAACGAACTGTTTTCTTCTTCTATATGCGTAATTAAAGGGGAAACCATTGTAAACATGGAATTACCATCGACACTGTATGTAAATAGTCTTTACTGATGGATGCTATAATTTGCTCCCAACGTTCCCTCCCAAGTAACATTTTAAGTTTTGTCATGGTTCTAACGATGTTGTTCATGCTCATCATTAAGTCTCATCTTAAGAGTAAAATATCTTAAAGGCTGTGATAAAACCTTCATAAACCCGTTTTAAATGTAAGAGGGCCCACTCTACAGAACGTTGTCAAAACCATCCCTTAAACCCTTTTCTAGACCAAAAATCACTGATTGGTTTTAAGAGAAGGTTTTAAGAAGGACTTAACAGCGTATTTACAGACTCTTCAAGTCTACTAAGATTTTAGACTTAATGAGCGGTTTTATAGCTATCCTCAAAAGGTTTTAAGGATGTCAAAATTATTAAAACTATTTTGCCTGCTAGGAAACCTCTATAAAACCAATTGGACTTGGTACACCCATGTTAAAACATTGATAAAACTTATTAAAGTTTATTAGGTCTTGGAAATGTTACTTGGGCTGTCATGCTTTTCAAAGTTGTTTAAACTGGATGCAACATGCCACGTCGTGTGAATGATTTTATAATTCATGGCAACGCGAAAGACTGATCGATTTTTCCATATTTTCGTTGCGCAACATTGAGCAATTCCAATTGATAGGGATTCGCTTACTATTTACACAGACTGCTCTTTTACATTAGAAGTATTACAAAATTCCTTATTATCACGAGTGAGAAATAAAATTAAAATTACCCAAAATGGTTTTATTTTACTTCTTATTATCCTATATGCAACTTGAATTCTATCGGTGTGCACTTACCATCAACATTATATAATATTTAAGATTACCTTGAAATAACATTCATTCTATTTTGCATACCTGTTTGGTTCGACATATTTCTCTCATATCGCAGGCCAAAATAGATCCCTTTCCAATGATACTAACTTCAGCTCTGTCAAAAATCATTAGTATGAGGTCTGCAACTAAGTTCTCGCTATTTTTTTATGAAAATGTTTGTTTGTTTTAATAATAATGGTAAAATATTACTCATTCAAAGTATTGGCCATCGCTTGCCACACCTTTTGCCCTTCTTTTGAGCAAAGCTTGAATGCCGTCCCAAAATAACTTTTGCTCCTTGGACACTATCCGCGTATCGAGTCATTTTTGAATTTCCTCGCGTGATCTGAATGCTTGTTCTCTCAGATCATGTGCCATGGACCGTAACCGGTTAAAATCTTATGGGGCATGGTTTGGTGAATACAGCGGGTGGAGTAGAACATCCCATTTCAACGTTTCTAGATAAGTTTCCACACATCTAGCAACGTGAGGCCGAGCGTTGTCGTTCAGGAGAATGATTTCGTCATGCATCCACGCGTATTGAGGTCGTTTTTCTTTTAAAATTCGGCTAAACTGCATCAGTTATGTCCGATAAGCTCTTTTTGTGTTTGGCTTGCATCCACGTCAACCAAGACCACTAATTGATCGTCGCTGAAGCTTGGCGATCTTCCTTGACGCGCACGGTCGATGACATCGAAATCACCATTTTTAAAGCGCCTAGTAATTTGCTGCTCCTCGGAGGTTGCATGTTGCCCTCAAGAAAACCTTGTTGAAGTAGAATCTCGAGCAGATGCATCGCGATTCCCGAGGCCATGGTCTAAATTATATACATTTCAGCTATTTAAATTTATGGAGTTTTGGGTATACTAAAAACTCAACCAATACCGAACCGTCGAATCTGAAACCTTCCACACATACAATCACTGCAGATGTTGTTGAAGAATAGTTTGATTACTATTTTTTGATCAAATCATTTAAACAATTACAATTGTCCCTCGATGATCACTGCTGTATGGTGGAGCAAGTCATCAGCAGCACAGCCGAGCAGACACTAGGCCATAAGCCACGCAAACAGAATAAGGAGTGGTTCGATGACAAGTGCAAGCGTGCAACGCAGTGCGCGCCCGAATGCTGCAGCGCGAAACCCGTCAGGACGTGGAGCACTACAAACGACTGAGGACACATCAAACCAGGTTCTTCGAGAGCAAGAAACGTCGCTTTGTGAAGTCGGATGAACAACTGATGCAGCAGCTATCTCAGTCGGGGGAAACTCGCCAGTTCTACAGGGTGTTGAAGAAGACACAAGGCGGCTCCACGCCAAACGTCGCAATGTGTCGAGACGAGGAGGGCAACATCCTTACGGACGAGCGAGAGGTGATCGGAAGAGGAACAAAGTCACTAGTGCCATTACGCAGCTGAAGCAGAACAAAGCAGCTTTCAGCGACAGACTGGTGGCAGAACTATTCTAGATGGGTTCGGTAGAGCTTCCCGTCAGTTTGCACCAGCTAATTGTGAAAATCGGGGAGCAGGAAAGGATACCGGAGGACTAGAAGTTGGGTGCCATCCATCCGATGTACAAAAAGGGTGACAGAATGGACTGTGGCAACTTTCGAGCCGCCACAATCATCAATCCAGCCTACAAATCCTTTCCCAGACACTCTTCTACAGACACGCGCCCCTTGCTACAGATTTCGTCGGAAGCTACCAAGCTGGGTTTGTTAGAGGCAAATCCACCACCGACCAGATCTTCACTTTACGGCAGATCCTCCAGAAGTGCCGAGATCACCAGATCCCGACGCACCACCTTTTCATTGACTACAAGTCGGCCTAAGGAAGACCATGCGGCAGCACAGCTTTCCTAAGAAGCTTGTACGGCTACTAGAGGTTACAATCCTGTGTATGGTGAGGATTTCGAACATGCCGTCAGATTCTTTCGAATACCACCGGGGTCTGAAGCTGATGAACTCTCCTGCCTTCTTTTCAACATCGTTCTAGAAGGTATCATGAGGAGGGCTTCAACATCGGGTGGAACATTAGGACGGTGTACGAGGCGTACACCCGACTGAAACGCCAGGCCACCGATTGGATTAATGATCAATGGGACGTAAACAAAGTACCTGCTTGTCGGTGGCTCTGATAGTGACAGAGCCAGGCTAGGGAGCAGTGTATCAGTGGACGGCGACGGTAGGAGAGGAGTTCTGTTACCTCGGCACTGTCGTCACCAATCGGCACTGTCGTGGATGGGCCAAGTGAAGCAGTACCTGCGGGACATCGGATACATAGCTGCAGCCATAGACCGAGCTACCTGGAGAACTCTTGGTGACCAGGCCAAGTCAGCACGACATGCTCAACTGTGAGCGTGCCTTAAAAGAATAAGAATACACCATAAGCGATTTTATTGAAGCTATGAGTAATAGTAGTATCAGGAATATTCCCTATGAGCATTATAAGTCAAGTTCTGTGATATGAAAGAGTTTCAGAACTAATAAGCATGCTTGTGTGCATATGAGGAATAAGGCTGTAGAGTATCGTTTGGATCTCAGCATGAAACTCCTAAACTGCGGGGGATGAGCGTTGCGCCCGTCAGGTGGTTTAGTCGGTAAAAATCCGGCATACGGAGTCGCGCCCGTATCTTCAGAAGATTCCCCTGACGTTAAACAAAAAAAAAAGCATGAAACTCCTCACACATCTGATTCCAACGAAAGCAGCATCGTTATGTAAGATCCGCTGGAGCTAAGAATCTGAAGCGAAAATACGAACAGTTGCATAATTTTACATGCTATCGATTGACGCGATGTTCATCCATGATTTATTACCTTCTTCAGTGTTGGCAACGTGGCCTCGATGAAACCATACTTCATGACGATCGGTTTCTGTGCACGCATCAGGCAGAAATAGATCATCTTTTTGATGTCCGGGGATGCCTCGTACCAATTGCTGGCATAAATGCATTCGGCCACTGCTGCACTCTGGAAATGGAATATTTTATTTCGACATACAACTCATCCCTCAGTAGCGTTCTCACCTTTCCGGAAATAAGCGATCCGTTGTAAGTGTAGATAACCGCCTGCGACGTAAAAATCGCTGCCTCGATTACTAGCTGCAGTCGCTTCGAGAAGCTGTCGAGGACGACAAACTCGTACCCTATGACGCACAGAATCGTGGAAGTTATAAGTAGCAAGAAGAAGATAACCTGTTGGAATCGCTGCACCGTCTTCCTGGCAAGTTCCAATAGCTCGCCGTGATAAGCGATCAAGCAGATTAGCTCGCGCTCGGCGACCGCTTTGGCTGGGCCGGAAAAGTCGAGCTTTGCAAATCGTTGCCCGACGATGTCAAAATGAATTCCGAGATTGTTTGCTAACTCTGAGAAAAACGTATCTACCGTCACGCTGATGCACAAAGCAATTATCAGTACATCGATACAGAAGATAAACGTTAGAGTGAACACCATCGGATGCTGATAATTGTAGGGAAAACTGTAAAAGAAACAACATTCATTCTACATTCTCTATTCCTTTGTTTACTTAGGTGTTTCATACTTCGTTGGGGTGACGAATCGGAGCTCTCCGCTTTGCAGCGACAGAGAGACACTAGTCGAAACCGCATTCAGGATGTACGTTAAGATCGTGGCCACCGCACTCATAATATAGATCCGTCCGAGCTTCGCATGCATGACGTGGCACTTTACAAACCGATGCAGCTCCTCCTCTACTTCCCCAACATGAACATGAATGTTTTTAAACGCCTCCATCAAGGCGTACATTTGCTCGCGATCACTAAAGAATATGTTGAACTTTACAATCAAGATCGGGCATGCTTGTATGAACATGATTTCCTCGCAGATTTCCATCAAGCCCAAGGATCGATTCTGCAGGGTGTACACCAGATGTAAGAAAATAAACACGCAGATAGCGACACAGGTGTACCAGATCCGCAAACGACTGCCAACCGTTGGCAGCTGGTAAACACCACAGAATTTAAGATATCGAAGATAGCTCTCCCGATGGTGGAGTTCCATGGCACTTGCAGTTTAACCAGAAATTTATCAAAATTTATCGGAAAGTTAGAGGATTATTATTACGACTGACATACGTTTCCTTCAGTGTAGCTACCTTTATAGCAGATGATTTGTGATGGTATATCAATGAACCTACTATCACTGTCACATAAACATCAAACGAACTGTTTTCTTGTTCTGTATGCGTAATTAAAGGGGAAACCATTGTAAACATGGAATTACCATCGACACCGTATGTAAATAGTCTTTACTGATGGATGCTATAATTTGCTCCCAACATTCCGTGTCATACTTTTCAATCAGAACAAGGAGTGGTTCGATGACAAGTTCAGACGGGCAACGCAGTGCGCCCCCGATTGCTGCAGCACGAAACCCGTCAGAACGTGGAACACTACAAACGACTGAGGACACAGCAAACCGAGTCGGAGGAACAACTGCTGGAGCAGCTATCTCAGTCGGGAGAAACTCGCCAGTTCTACAAGATGTTGAAGCAGACATAAGGCGGCTTCACGTCAAACGTCGCAATGTGTCGAGATGAAGATGGCAACATTCTTACGTACGAGCGAGAGGTGATCGAAAGGTGAACGAAGTCACTAGTGCCATCAAGCAGCTGAAACAGAACAAAACAGCTTTCAGCGACAGACTGGTAACAAAACAAGATGGGTTCGGTAGAGCTTCCCGTCAGTTCCCAAGCAACATTTTAAGTTTTATCATGGTTCTAACGTTGTTGTTCATGCTCATCATTAAGTCTCATCTGAAGAGTAAAATATCTTAAAGGTTGTGATAAAACCTTCATAAACCGGTTTAAGTGTAAGAGGGCCCACTCTACAGAACGTTGTCAAATCCATCCCTTAAAACCTTTTCTAAACAAAAAATCACTGTTTGGGTTTAAGAGAAGGTTTTAAGAAGGACTTAACAGCGTATTTACAGACTCTTCAAGTCTACTAAGATTTTAGACTTAATGAGCGGTTTTATAGCTATCCTCAAAAGGTTTTAAGGATGGCAAAATTATTAAAACTATTTTGCCTGCTAGGAAACCTCTATAAAACCAATTGGAATTGGTCTTCTTCTTCTTCTTCTTGGCGTAACGACCTCTTTGGTCATGCCTGCCCGTAAAGGGCTTACGAGACTTGTTTTCCTGTTGTACGTGGATAGTCAGTCCTCTAGTACAGGGGACGGTCCGGTCTCAGTTGGGATTCGAACCCACGCCGTCGAGGTGGTGAGCCTCGGCGCTCATGGGCCAATTTTCTAACCGGCTCTACCGCTCGGCTGTCGCAGACCCCCAATTGGAATTGGTACACCCATGTTAAAACATTGATAAAACTTGTTGAAGTCTACTAGGTCTTGGAAATGTTACTTGGGTTTGCATCAGCTAATTGTGAAAATCGGGGAACAGGAAAGGATACCGGAGGACTGGAAGCTGGGTGTCATCCACCCAGTGTACAAGAAGGGTGATAGAATGGACTATGACTTTCGACCCATCACAGTCCTCAATACTGCCTACAAAATCCTTTCCCAGATACTCTTCTGAGTCTCTTCTTCTCTTCTCCCAGATTCTCGTACGAATCTCACCGGGGTCTGAGGCAATCTTTCTCGAATTCCCTAGCTTCGCGGATGACATCAATATCATCGGGCGGAAGTCTAGCACGGTGTGCGAGGCGTACACCCGATTGAAATACGAGGCCGCAAGGATTGGATTAATGATCAATGCGACGAATACAAAGTACCTGCTCGTCGGTGGCTTTGGGAGTGACAGAGCCAGGCTGGGGAGCAGTGTATCAGTGGACGGCTACAAGCTTGAGGTAGTAGAGGAGTTCTGTTACCTCGGCACTGTCGTAATTCCGGACAACAACGTGAGCTGCGAAATCCGGATGTGCATTATTCAGGGGAATCGTGCCTACTATGGCACCTATCCACAAACTCCTGAGGTCCAGATGGTTCCTCTCACGCATGAAGTGTGCCATATACCGCACGCTGATATGGCCGGTCTTCTAACGGCGCATGCTCCGTTCAATCTTTGTCGGTGTGTTTGAGCAGGGTGTGTAGAGGAGAAGCATGAATCACGAGTCAGCTGAGTTGTATGGCGAGCCGGACATCCTGATGGTGGCGAATGCCGGCAGGATTCGTTGGATAGGGCATGTCATAAGGATGCCGGACTCATGCCCCACCAAGAAGGTGCTCACCAGCGACCCGATCGGTACGAGACGACGAGGAGCTCAGCGAGCTTGGTAGATGGGCCAAGTGAAGCAGTACCTACCTGGAGAATTCGTGGCGACCAGGCCATGTCAGCACAACATGCTCAACTGTGAGCGGGCCAGAAAAGAATAAGAAGATGCCATAAGCGATTTTATTGAAGCTATAAGTAGTAGTAGTATAAGGAATATTCTCTATGAGCATTATAAGTTGAGTTCTATGATATGAAAGAGTTTCAGAACTAAAAAGCATGCTTGTGTGCAGTGCTGTAACGCATAAGGCTGTTGAGTATCGTTTGGATCTCAGCATGAAACTCCTCACATATCTGATTCCAACGAAAGCAGCATCGTTATGTAAGATCCGCTGGAGAAGCTACCTGCAGTCGCTTGGAGAAGCTCTCGAGGACGACAAACTCGTACCCTAGGACGCACAGAATCGTGGAACTTATAAGCAGCAAGAAGAAGATAACCTGTTGGAATCGCTGGACCATCTTTCCGGCAAGTTCTAATAGTTCGTCGTGATACGCGATCAAGCAAATTAGCTCGCGCTCGGCGGCCGCTTTGGCTTTGCCGGAAAAGTCGAGCTTTGCAAATCGTTGCCCGATGATGTCGAAGTGGATGGCGAAATTGTTTGCTAACTCCGAGAAACTTGTATCCACCGTCGCGCTGATGCACAAAGCAATTATCAGTACATCGATACAGAAGATAAACGTTAGAGTAAACACCACCGGATGCTGGTAGTTATAGGGTAAACTGTAAAAGAACCAACGTTAATTTTATATTCTCTCTTCCTTTGTTTACTTAGGTGTTTTATACTGCGTCGGAGTGACGAATCGGAGCTCTCCGCTTTGCAGCGACAGAGAGACACTAGTTGAAACCGCATTCAGGATGTACGTTAAGATCGTGGCCACCGCACTCATAATAAAGATCCGTTTTAGTTTCGCATGCACAACGTGGCACTTTACAAACCGATGCAGCTCCTCCTCTACTTCACCTACGTGAACGTGGATGTTTTTAAACGCCTTCATCAAGGCGTACGTTTTCTCGCAATCAGTAGAGAACATGTTGAACTTTACCATCACGATCGGGCATGCTTGTATGAACATGATTTCCTCGCAGATTTCCATCAACCCCAAAGATCGATTCGGCAGGGTGTACACCAGATGTAAGAGAAGAAACATGCAGAGGGCGACACAAGTGTACCAGACCCGCAGACGGCTGCCAACCGTTGGCCGCTGGTAAACACCACAGAATTTAAGGTATCGAAAGTGGCTCTCCGGAAGGTGAAGTTCCATGGCACTTGCAGTTTTACCAGAAATTTATCAAAATTTTATCGGAAAGTAAGAAAATTATTATAGCGACTAACAAAGGTTTCCTTCAGTGTAGCTACCTTTATAGCAGGTGATTTGTGATTGTATATCAATGAACCATCTAACACTGTCACATAAACATCAAACGAACTGTTTTCTTCTTCTATATGCGTAATTAAAGGGGAAACCATTGTAAACATGCAATTACCACCGACACCGTAAAAAGGCTTTATTGGTGGATGCTATAATTTGCTCCCAACGTGCTCTGTCATGCTTTTCAAAGTTGTGCAAACTGGATGCAACATGCCACGACGTGTAAATGATTTTATAATTCATGTCAGCACAAAAGGCTGATCGATTTTTCAATATTTACATTGCGTAACATTAAGCAATTTCAATTGATAGGGATTCGCTTACTATTTGCACAGACAGCCCTTTTTCATTAAAAGTATTACAAAATTCCCTATATTACGGGTGAGATATAAAATTAAAATTACCCAAAATGGTTTGATTGTACTTCTCATTATCCTATATTTAACTTGCATTCTATCGGTTACCATCAACAATACAGAATATTTAAGAATACCTTGAAAATACATTCATTCTATATTGCATACCTGTTTGATTCGACACATCGGATCGGATCTGTTCCAGATACTATAAACGAGGGGGATTGCCCGTAGCCCTGTTGGGTTGTCCTTGCCTGCACTCTGGTGCGTTGTTGGTCACCCACCATATTTGTTTATAGGCAGACTATTGGGTGCATGGTGTGTTGCGCATGCCGTGTAATAAGTGCTTTCGCGACTTTGTTCATAGTTTGCCAACACTCGGTACCAGGAACTCTGTTTAACTGCTGCTTACTCTCACTTTTACTGAAGTAGTGTCTATTGTTGTTACTACCGCCGCCGCTGCTTCCGCTTGTCTCATTCCGCCTGCTCTTGCCGCCAGGTGCGGTCAAGAACTCGGATAATTTCCGATGCCGCTAATTTCACCGTGTGCCACGTTTCTCGTCTTGCCAGCACTAACTAGGGTGTTCGCGGTGAATTTGGGTCCGCTATCACGTCTCTTGTTTCTGGTCTCTGGTTCCGGGATGAGCACTTTACGTATCGCGAAGCGTCCTGCTACTCTCCGAGCGTGGTCTATGCAGCCTGTAGTATCCGCATGGAGGTAGATCTCTCCTGTTTTCTTTTTGCTTTTGGGGGTTCTTATTGCATCTAATCCCTCTGCTGATGTTGATAGCATCGAAGGTCTTCGTCGATCAGCAGTCGTATCGGAATAACTCCTGCGAATAAAATATCGAGTTCTGATCCTACTACTGTCCAAGTTTCTGTCATTTTCACCCAGGAAAACTGACATTTGCTGTAACTAAATTCCCAACGAGCAAACCCAATTTTTTTTTTTTGCTAACCGTACCGCGTCACCCAAATATTGGTGACAGCAGTTCTAGTTCTAAAAAGTTTTTGACCCATAAATAAATGAAAATGCAACATATAAATTAGTTAAATATATAGTGCAAAAAAACCTCGTGTATTTGGAGAACTAAGGATATTATTTCGTAGCTTTCACTTCACTCTGGTGATTTGCTTCTTCTCTGAGGATGCATGTTGCGCCCAAGAAAACCCTTTTTAAGTACAATCCTGAGCAAGTGCAACGCGATGCCCGAAACCATGGTCTTTAACTATATTTTTCACTTTTTTTTACAACGTGCAATAAGCGATTTTGCTGAAGTTAAAATCAATTCACCCAAGATTGGATTAAAAGGAATATTCCCTGTGAGCAATTCAAGCCAAATTCTGTGATATGAAAGCTCCGCAGAATAAGCATGCTTATGTGCAGCGCTGTAACACGTAAAGCAGGATCTCAGCATAAAACTTCTCACACATCTGATTCCAACGAAAGCAGCATCGTTATGTAAGATCCGCTAGAGCTAAGAATCTGAAGCGAAAATACGAAGAGTTGCATAATTTTATACGCTATCGATTGACGCGATGTTCATCCATGATTTATTACCTTCTTCAGTGTTGGCAACGTGGCCTCGATGAAACCACTCTTCATGACAATCGGTTTCTGAGCACGCATCAGGCAGAAATAGATCATCTTTTTAATGGCTGGGGTTGCCTCGTACCAATTGCTGGCATAAATGCATTCGGAAACCGCTGCACTCTGGTAAAAAGAATATTTTATTTCGACATACCATTTATCCTTCAACGACGTTCTCACCTTTTCGCAAATAAGCGATCCGTGATAGGTGTAGATAACCGCCTGGCTCGTGAAAACCGCTGCCACGGTAAATGCCTTCAGTCGCTTCGACATACTTGTAACGACAACAAACTCGTACCCAAGGACACAGAGAATCGTGGAGACGGTCAGCAGCAGGACGAAGATAACCTGTTGGAATCGCTGCACCGTTTTGCCAGCAAGTTCCAACAGTTCGCCGTGATACGCGATCAAGCAAATTAGCTCGCGCTCGACGGCCGCTTTGGCTGGGCCGGAAAAGTCGAGCTTTGCAAATCGTTGCCCAACGATGTCGAAGTGAATTACAAGATTGTTTGCCAACTCCGAGAAACACGTATCCACTGTCACGCTGATGCACGAACCAATTATCAGCATGTCGATGTAAAAGATCAACGTTATGACAAACACCACGGGATGCTGGTAGTTGTAGGATAAAAAACTGTACAAGAAACAACATTCATTCTACATTCTCTATTCCTTCATTTACTTAGGTGTTTCATACTTCGTCGGCATGACGAATCGGAGCTCTCCGCTTTGCACCGACAGAGAAACACTAGTCGAAAACGCGTTCAGTATCAACATAAAGATCGCGGCCGCCGCACTCATAATGTAGATCCGTGCAAGCTTTGCATGCAGGACGTGACACTTTACAAACCGATGCAGATCCTGCTCTACTTCACCTACGTGAGCATGGATAATTTTAAACGCCTCCATCAAGGCGTACGTTTGTTCGCGATCACTAAAGAACAAGTTAAACTTTGCCATCAAGATTAGGCATGCTTGCATAACCATGATTTCCTCACAGATTTCCATCAAGCCCGAGGATCGATTCTGCAGGGTGTACGCCAGATGTAAGAGAAGAAACATGCAGATAGCAATACAGCTGTACCGGGTCCGCAGACGGCTGCCAACCGTTAGCCGCTGGTAAACACCACAGAATTTAAGGTATCGAAAATGGCTGTCCGGAAAGTGAAGTTCCATGACACTTGCAGTACCAGAGATTAATCGAAACTTTATCAGAAAGTAAGAGGATTATTATAACGACTAACATGGGTTTCTTTCAGTGTAGCACGCTTAACAGAAGATGATTTGTAATGAAATATCAATGGACCATCGAACACTGTCTCATAAACATCAAACGAACTATTTGCTTACTATAAAGGGGAATCCAATGCAAACATGGAATTACCATCGATATCGTAAATAAGTAGTCTTTATTGCGGAAACTATAATTTGCTCCCAACGTTCCTTGTGATGGTTTACAAAGGTGTGCAAACTGGATGCAACATGCTATGACGTATAATTGATTGCATAATTCATGGCAGCGCGAAAGACTGATCGATATTTTCAGTTTTTCATTGAGTAAAATTGAACAATTTCAATTAATAGGGATTAGCTAACTATTTTCACACATAACCCTTACCCAATAAAAGTATTACAAAATTTCTTATATTACGAATGAGATTAAGAACATTCACCCGTACAGGAAATCTAAATTTCAATCAGTGAAAAGATCGGTTTTACTTCTCATTACCCTTTATGTAGTTGTTGTGATAGGACCTGACCCGATGGATAAGCTTTGGGCCACTCACTGATAACTCGCCGTTATCAGCTGATGTGGGTTCCTGCTATCCATCGGGGTCAATGCGCAGCGTCCGTCGATCAGTTGACTTCGGCTGGGGATCGGAAGAGGATCGGGCACGGACGAGCCGCGCGTGGCGTCTGTTTTATGTACCGTTAAGTTTTAGGCCAAGGACCTCTGTTTTTAAAGTGTACGTGATCGTAGTAAATATAGTCTATGGATAATTATGTAATTTACGTGTGCTGATAAACATAAAAGTGAAAGAACATAAAAGTAGTGAATCCTTCTTAGTAATCCGGATTCATGTGCGACGGGATGTTAGCCAATTTAAATAAGCACCTGTCAAGGAATTGACCACCGCACGGAGTTTAGGCGAAATTAGTAGCAACACACACTATTTCAGTCGAATTATGAGTAAGTAGTAGTAGTAAAAATGGTTTAGAGAGGCTTTGAGCCGGGTGGCCTCTTTCACCTCTAAAATTATGAGTAAGTTATCACAATCCTATCGTACTTTTTGAATGAAGTTTAAATATTGCTACAGGATGTATTGTAAATATCGAGTTGCGACCAGGTTTCTTGCCAAGTTTCTGTCGTTTGAACACAAAGAACCTAACACTGTTCAATTTTCAGCGAGCAAAACTAACATATTATAAAACTTAAGAATACCTGCAATCTTTGGAAAAACGATAATTTTTATTTCTACACCTGATAGATAGAAAGGTATGAATTTAAAGGATTGTTTATTCTAATCTTCTAAAATTCTTCTAATCTAAAGAACATAAAAGTAGTGAATCCTTCTTAGTAATCCGGATTCATGTGCGACGGGATGTTAGCCAATTTAAATAAGCACCTGTCAAGGAATTGACCACCGCACGGAGTTTAGTCGAAATTAGTTGCAACACACACTATTTCAGTCGAATTATGAGTAAGTAGTAGTAGTAAAAATGGTTTAGAGAGGCTTTGAGCCGGGTGGCCTCTTTCACCTCTAAAATTATGAGTAAGTTATCACAATCCTATCGTACTTTTTGAATGAAGTTTAAATATTGCTACAGGATGTATTGTAAATATCGAGTTGCGACCAGGTTTCTTACCAAGTTTCTGTCGTTTGAACACAAAGAACCTAACACTGTTCAATTTTCAGCGAGCAAAACTAACATATTATAAAACTTAAGAATACCTGCAATCTTTGGAAAAACGATAATTTTTATTTCTACACCTGATAGATAGAAAGGTATTAATTTAAACGATTGTTTATTCTAATCTTCTATCTTCTTTATATTTTTCAAATCTAGTTCTGAGCATAACTTTTTATTATATGATATTACATTACATTACATTTATTTTACACAATGTTTGCCACGCGGGCTATACAAAGTATCTTAAATCTATAGTTAAACTTAAAACAACAACACGAGAGGAGGAGAGGGATAGATTACAAGAGAGAGTTGTTAAGACGCGAACGAAAGGCAGGGATGGAGACGTTGTAGTCAAACAGGTGGCTAACACTATTGAAAGAAGACATGGCGAGGATAAATGGATCATTCTGGGAGAAACGCGTACGGCGCGTGGGAATAAGGAGAGGAGGCCTTTCTCGAAGGTTATGAGAAGGGGCATATAGAGGGATATGAGAGAGGAGATCCGGAGCGTCAATGGAGTGTAGGAGAAGTTGGGCGATGAAAATAGCCTGAGCGTTCCGGTGGCGAGTCTGAATCGTGGATAGATTGACACCGCGACTCATAAGGCGGGAGGGAGGAGGCATTGTAGCCGAGAAGACGCCTCACCGCCAGGCGCGTGAAGCGTCTCTGAACCTCCTCCAACCTTCCCAAGGCGGTGACACCTGTTGGGGTCCATACCACGGAAGCATACTCGAGGATCGGTCTGACCCAGCAACAGCAACAGTACAGCGCTGTTAGGCTGCGCGGGTCCCGCACCTCCGATGCCATGCGAGAAATAAGCCTCAACATACTGTTGGCCTTGGATACCACCTTGTCAATCTGCACACTGAAGGACAAGGCGGCGTCAAGCCACACCCCTAGGTCCTCGACAACCGACACCCGCGACAAAGCAACACTACTAATACAGTAGTCGTAGTGGGTCATCCCAGCGGAGCGACTGAAGGATATGACACAACACTTGGATGTACAGAGAGTCAATCCATTCGCGGAGCACCAGTCGGAGAAGCCTTGGAGGGATTCTTGAAGGAGTAAGAAGTCGGAAGGAGAGGATATAGGGCGGAATAATTTGACATCGTCAGCATACAGTAAGTGCCCGTTAGGGGGCAATACACTGACACAGTCATTAAGGAATAGAGAGAACAGGAGAGGGCTGAGGATGCTACCATGCGGCACACCCGATACACCGAAGTACGGATCAGAGAGAACCCCCCTCACCCGCACAGAGTAAGATCGTCCGCTAAGGAACGATCTGATCCAGGAGTAAAGAGGCCCCCTCAACCCCATTTATTTCACGCATGGCTCTCTTAAAATGTACATTAGTAGAAACCAAACATAAAAATGTATCTATGCTAAATGTAGAATGTCTCTAATTCATAAATACTATAAGAGCTATCATAACGTTTGTTTAAATGGGTAAGCATGACCAAACATGATCATTACGTCAAAGAAAACTAATTAAAATATATAGGTGTAAAATCCGGCCCGCCAAATGATTTTATCCGGCCCGTAAGAATATTTTAGTGCTTCCTACAAAAAGCCCAATTTCTCAATTTTCACAATTTTTATCGGATTTGTTCACGATGTCAGGTTTGTTTTCTTCCCAAAAATGAAGATGAAAATTGCTTAACGAGGTGTTCCGGTTATATGCTTATCGATAACATTTTAAATACTTTATCTTCTTTCATCGTTTAAAGTATCCGGCCCGTGCCTTCGGTTTCTCTTTAATCATCTGGCCCTTTTCGGAAATCGTGTGTTTATCCTTGATTTAGAGAGCTGATGATTTTACTTTGTAGGTTCCACTTGGCTCTAGCATTTTGCTTCTCCTTTGAGAATGCATGTTGCCCCCAAGAAAACCTTTTCCAATTACAATCCCAAGCAGATGCAACGCGATTCCCGAGGTTAGTACCTATAACTCTATATTCCACTTTTTCGCAAATAAGCGATCCGTTATGGGTGTAGATAACCGCCTGCGACGTAAATATCACTGCCTCGGATACTACCTGTAGGCGCTTCGAGATACTCCAATCGACAACAAACTCGTACCCCAACACACAGAGGATTGTGGAGACAATTAGCAATAGGACAAAGATAACCTGTTGGAATCGCTGCACCGACTTGTCGGCCAGTTCCAATAGCTCGCCGTGATAATCGATCAAACAGATTAGCTCGCGCTCGGCGGCCATTTTGGCTGGGCCGGAAAAGTCGAGCTGTGCAAATCGTTGCCCAACGATGTCGAAGTAAATTACAAGATTGTTTGCCAACTCCGAGAAACACGTATCGACCGTCCCGCTGATGCACGATGTAATTATCGCTACATCGATATAGAAGATAATCATTAGAGCGAACACCACCGGATGTTGGTAGTTGTAGGGAAAACTGTAAAAGAAACAACGTTAATTTTACATTCCCTCTTCCTTTGTTTACTTAGGTGTTTCATACTTCGTCGGGGTGACGAATCGGAGCTCTCCACTTTGCAGCGACAGAGAGACACTAGTCGAAACCGCATTCAGGATCAACGTTAAGACCGCGGCCGCCGTGTTCATAATGTAGATCCGTCCGAGCTTCGCATGAATGACGTGACACTTTACAAACCGATGAAACTCCTCCTCTACGTCACCTACGTGAACGTGAAGTTTTTTAAACGCCTCCATCAAGGCGTACATGTGCTGGCAATCATTAAAAAACATGTTGAACTTTACCATCACGATCGGGAATGCTTGTATGAGCATGATTTCCTCGCAGATTTCCATCAAGCCCGAGGATCGATTCTGCAGGGTGTACGCCAGATGTAAGAGAAGAAACATGCGGATAGCGACACAGGTGTACCAGACCCCCAAACGACTGCCAACCGTTGGCCGCTGGTAAACACCACAGAATTCAAGATATCGAAAATGGCTCTGGTGCAGAAGAAGTTCCATGTCACTTTATAGCAGATGATTTGTAATGAAATATCAATGAACCATCTAACACTGTCACATTAACATCAAAAGAACTGTTTTCTTCTTCTATAAACGTAATTAAAGGGGAAATCTTTGTAAACATGGAATTACCATCGACACCGTAAATAAACAGTCTTTACTGATGGAAGCTATAATTTAATCCTAACAATCCTTGCCACGGTTTACAAAGGTGTGCAAGCTATATCCATCAGGCTAAGACGTGTAATGGATTTTATAATTCATGGCAATGCGAAAGGTAGATCGATTTTTCCACATTTTCATTGCGTAACTGTAACTTGACGCGAGAATCTTCTCCGCATTTGGAGGCCCGTCGGTTTGGGTATCAACGTGTTCGGTCCGGGCCGTGACTTGCCGACACCGGAGAAAACAACGTTTGATTCCTCATCCTGAAGTTCAGGTAAATCGGAATCCGCAGCGTGACGTGCCGCTAACGGAGAGGTGTTCCAGCGAGTTATCCTTCACTCTTTTCAGACGAGGAGTTTGGGAATGCTTGTTTAGCGTGACCAGTCCGGGCAGTGACGGAGAGGACCACGCAGAAAGCTAGAAATTGTTGAATTTCCCAAACATCCGTCCGAGCCGTGACGTGCCGATAAAGGAGAGAAGCCTTTAGGATTTTCACTAAGTTCCGGGAAAAAACTTACGTGAAACCGGTAGCGTGACGTGCCGCTGACCGAGTAGAATCAAGCGTAAGGTGGAAGGGTGTTCGGAATTTTCGGATTATTTTGATGTTTGGAGAAGAGAATTTCGGGTCCTTTACTCGCTCTTTTACTGTATTTTAAGTGTTCTGGTGAAAATAACTGATTTATTCAAAATTTCGAGCGCTTATATACTACGGGGTCCGCGACAGCCGAGCGGTAGCGCCGGTTAGAAAATCGGCTCATGAGCGCCGGGGCTCACCACCTCGACGGCGTGGGTTCGAATCCCAACCGTGACCGGACCCTCCCCTGTACGAGAGGACTGACTATCCACGTACTACAACAGGGAAACAAGTCTCGTAAGCCCTTAACGGGCAGACATGACCAAGAGGTCGTTACGCCAAGAAGAAGAAGAAGATATACTACTTCGACTACCCCTAGTGTGTGGGGTGTCTTACTGAAGATTTCCTCTTCGCGTAACAAATTAATAAAAAAAAAAAAAAAAGATAGATAGATAGATAGATAGATAGATAGATAGATAGATAGATAGATAGATAGATAGATAGATAGATAGATAGATAGATAGATAGATAGATAGATAGATAGATAGATAGATAGATAGATAGAAAAAGAAGATACACGCCGTGATTGATAGAGAAGAAGAGATGGTAGAAGTTAAGTTGAGGTAGAGTAAAATTCCCGCTAATGTAGTGAATTCTTCTTAGTAAGCCGGATTCATGTGCTTTCATGTGATGAAATAAGCACCTGTCCAGGAATTGACAGCTACTACTATTACTATTAAAACTATGATAACATGTGCCTAAATGGACAGGCATGACCAAACATGATCATTACGACAAAGAAAACAAATTGAAATATACAGTGGTAAAATTAACTCGACGAATAAGATTAACCGGCAAGCGGCGTATAACCTCGGACTGTTGACGGAAAACCAAGATGATGCGGCACCATCAGCGGCCCTGCCAACAATTGCCGAAAGCCTACGCGGGGGTGACGTACAGGTAGGTCAACGCACTTTTGAAGTCGTTCGAAATTTCACCTATCTTGGGTCAAAGGTCAGAGTTGTTATCAACGTTGAAGATGGAATTCGCGCTAGGGTGCTGGCACCCAACCAGTCTTGTTACAGTCTGAAAAAACTGTTTCACTCACTATACCTGTCAAGACAGTCGAAGCTGGGACTATACCGGACATACATAGTACCAGTGCTCACATACGCCTCCGAGACATGGACCCTGTCCAAATCTGACGAAACCCTCTTAGCCTTGTTCGAGAGGAAGATGCTCCGGTGGGCTGACCATGCGAAGACCGCTCAGCGGTTGTAGCGCCACATAAGTAAGTAAGTAGTAAAATTAACTCGTGTATTTGGAGAACTGAAGATTTTATTTCGAAACCTTCACTTGGCTCAGATGACTTGCAACTCTTCTGAGGATGCATGTTGCCCCCAAGAAAACCTTTTCCAAGTACAATCCCTAGCAGATGCAACGCGATTCCCGAGGCCACTACCTGTAACTCTATATTCCACTTTTCTTTTGTTTACAACATGCAATAAGCGATTTTATTGAACATCAATCGGTATACAATTCAATTCGCCGAAGAAGGAATATTCCCTATGTGGATTATAAGCGCAATTCTGTGAGGCAGCGTCCACACGGCATCGTAGCGTAGCGATTTGGACACTCCGTCGTAGTGAAAATGTTGGTCGAGAGGCCTTAACCAAGGCCATAAAAAATGGTTGACACTACGATGGAGTGTCAAAATCGCTACGCTACGATGCCGTGTGGACGGCCAGTGATATGAAAGCTCTGCAGAACTAATAAGCTTGCTTGTGTGCAGCGCTGTAACGCATGAAGCTGTTGAGTATCGTTTGGATCTCAGCATAAAACTCCTCACATATCTGATTCCAACGAAAGCAGCATCGTTATGTAAGAGCCGCTAGAACTAAGAATCTGAAGCGAAAACACGAAGAGTTGCATAATTTTACATGCAATCGATTGACGCGATGTTCATCCATTATTTGTTACCTTCTTCAGTGTTGGCAACGTGGCCTCGATGAAACCACCCTTCATGAAAATCGGTTTCTGAGCACGCATTAGGCAGAAATAGATCAACTTTTTAATGGCCGGGGATGCCTTGTACCAATTGCTCGCGTAAATGCCTTCGGCTACCGCTGCACTCTGGAAATGGAAAATTGTATTTCGACATACTATTCATCCATCAGTAGCGATCTCACCTTTTCGCAAATAAGCGAACCATTATAGGTGTAGATAACCGCCTGCGACATAAAAATCGTTGCCACGGTAACTGCTTTCAGTCGCTTCGAGATACTCGTAACGACAACAAACTCATACCCCAACACACAGAGGATCATGGAGACGATCAGCAGCAGGACAAAGATAACCTGTTGAAATCGCTGCACTGTCTTGCCGGCCAGTTCCAACATTTCGCCGTGATACGCAATCAAGCAAATTAGCTCGCGCTCGGCGGCCGCTTTGGCTGGACCGGAAAAGTCGAGCTTTGCAAAACGCTGTGCGACGATGTCGAAGTGGATTGCGAGATTATTTGCCAACTCCGAGAAACACGTATCGACCGTCACGCTGATGCACGATGTAATTATCGCTACATCGATATAGAAGATAATCGTTAGAGCGAACACCACCGGGTGCTGATAGTTGTAAGGAAAACTGTAAAAGAAACAACATTCATTCTACATTCTCTATTCATTCATTTACTTAGGTGTTTCATACTTCGTCGGGGTGACGAATCGGAGCTCTTCGCTTTGCAGCGACAGAGAGACACTAGTCGAAACCGCATTCAGGATGAACATTAAAATTGCGGCCGCCGCACTTATAATGTAGATCCGTTTTAGTTTCGCATGCACAACGTGGCACTTTACAAACCGATGCAGGTCCTCCTCTACTTCACCTACGTGAACGTGAAGTTTTTTAAACGCCTCCATCAAGGCGTACATGTGCTGGCAATCATTAAAGAACATGTTGAACTTTACCATCACGATCGGGAATGCTTGTATGAGCATGATTTCCTCGCAGATTTCCATCAAGCCCGAGGATCGATTCTGCAGGGTGTACGCCAGATGTAAGAGAAGAAACATGCGGATAGCGACACAGGTGTACCAGACCCGCAAACGACTGCCATTCGTTGGCCGCTGGTAAACTCCACAGAATTTAAGGTATCGAAAATGGCTCTCCGGAAAATGAAGCATGGCACTTGCAGTTTAACCAGAAATTACACCGACTGACATACGTTTCTTTCAGTGTAGCTACCTTTATAGCAGATGAAGTAATGAAATATCAATGGAACATCTAATACTGTCACATAAACATCAAACGAACTGTTTTCTTCTTCTATAAACTTAATTAAAAGGGAAATCTTTGTGAACGTGGAATTATCATCGACATCGTAAATAAACAATCTTTACTGATAGAAGCTATAATTTAATCCCAACATTACAAAGGTGTGCATGCTATATGCAACAGGCTAAGACGTGTAATGGATTTTATAATTCATGGCAGTGCGAAAGGTAGATCGATTTTTCCACATTTTCATTGCGTAACCTTGAACAATTTCATGTTATAGGGATTCGCTTACTATTTTTACATATGGGGTAAAGGTACCAGTAATGTAACTAACAATATGATGTTATTTATGAGTGTTAATAACACAATATTTTACATATTTGTACTAATTATGATCGAAACACGACTTTTGTTCTTGAAAACATCTATTTTCACCGTAAAACATTAAAAATAGACGAAAAAAGCGTATATTTCTTCCGATTTGGTTGCTCCTATAATGGTGGTATGGTTCCTATAATTGTGGTATCGTGTTCCTAAAGTGGTGGTAGTACTTGGGAAAGACGGAATATATTTCGACTGTGACTTATTTTCGAAGCAAATTTAAAACAGAATGGCCAAATTGCTTAGGCCAATGCATTTTCTTGGCCATAGACCAATGGATTGCTCTCATAGACCTATCACAAACCAATGCATTTTGTAGTGATTTATAGCCTTAAGGAAATCATGGCATACCTGAAAAATTGTTAAGAAATCCAGCATATTAGAACAATCTGTTCGGAAAATATTAATTTTGGAGCCTTAATTTGGTACGGAATGGGAAGGTTTGTCGTTTAAACACTTCGCAGAAGATCAAAGAACATTTCATAGAAGAACAAATATCTCCATTGTATGAATTTCGTCGTAGAGCTGGAATTTTGTTCCACTACAACCACTATTGGTACTAGCACCACTATAGGAGCACTTACCCTAGCTCTTTTACATAGTATTACAACGTTCCACGAGTTAGACATAAAATTAAAATTACTCAAAAACATGCAATCTAATTTTCAATCGGTGATAAGTTTGGGTTTCTTCCCATTATCCTGCAGGTATTTTGTATTATTGGTGTCCACTTACCATCAACAATACATAATATTTAAGATTACCTTAAAAATATGTTTATTCTATGTAGCATACCTGTAAGAAAGAAAACGATAAGGGATAAACTAAAAAAAGCTCTTTATTTCACACAAGTAATTCCTGCCCCGTTCTTATAGTGCACACCAGTGCACACACACTGTGTTCACATCGCTCACCACACCACATACCTGTTTGATTCTGCATATTTCTCAGGCCACACATCGCAGGCTAATATAAAATCCTTTTCAACGATACTAATTCATGTTATGTCAAACATGATATGCAAAGGGCGCTTGCGAGGCCCAAACGTTTAATCGATGTGTTGGCAAAATTTAAATACAATACACGCCGTGATTAATAGAGAAGATGCTAGGAGTTAAGTTGAGGTAGAGTAAAATTCCCGCTAATGTAGTGAATCCTTCTTAGTAAGCCGGATTCATGTGCTTTCATGTGATGAAATAAGCACCTGTCCAGGAATTGACAGCTACTACTATTACTATTAAAACTATGATAACATTTGATTAAATGGGTAGGCATGACCAAACATGGTCGATATGTCAAAGAAAACAAATTGAAATATATACAGTTGGTCCCCGAAGTAGGCTATACTCGATATACGCGATTTTTTACAACTGACAGCTCATAGCGTTGCTTGAGTTCTGACTAGTAAATTTTACTTTGTTTTGGTAGAATGAAGTTTTTAATATGCACTTTTTAACAGAGATATAATGATGCAATAGAAGAAATTGAACACTTATTAGTAGTTTGGATAGAAGATATGTTAAATAAGCGGTTCCCTCTCAGTCAACTCTTCAATATGAGGTATAAACGATATCGCAGAAGAAATCCGCAACACGCGAAAATTCGATATCAGGAAGGAAGCAAGGAAACACCACGCCACAAGTGTGGGATCGAATCTCGAGTCTGGCACCCTCCGGTTTTACGAACGGCTGACCACCGATCTATAATATACCGTCTTTCGGTCACACAAACTCTCCTCGGAGAGAGGCCTTGTCTCACTTGGCGATGTCATGCCACATTAAAAAAAATATCTCGGCGAATAACCTCAGACTGAAGATTAACAAGGGAAAACCCAAGATGATTGTGGCACCATCAACAACGGCCCTACCAACAATTGCCGAAAGCCTACGCGGGGGTAATGTACAAGTAGGTGAACGCACTTTTGATGTCGATCGAAATTTCACCTATCTTCGGTCAAAGATCGAAATGAAATTCGCGCTAGGGTACTGGAAGCTAACCGGTAATATCGGTCTGAAAGAACTGTTCCACTTACTATACCTGTCAAGACAGTCGAAGCTGGGACTATACCGGACATACATAGTACCAGTGCTTACATACGCCTCCGAGACATGGACTCTCTCCAAATCTGACGAAACCCTCTTAGCCGTGTACGAGAGGAAGATGCTCCGATGGGCTGCGAAGACCGCTCAGCGATTGTAGCGCCACATAAGCAAGTAAGTAGTAAAATTAAGAAGATTTTATTTCGAAACCTTCACTTGGCTCAGATGACTTGCAACTCTTCTGAGGATGCATGTTGCCCCCAAGAAAACCTTTTCCAAGTACAATTCCAAGCAGATGCAACGTGATTCCCGAGGCCACTACCTATAACTCTATATTCCACTTTTCTTTTGTTTACAACATGCAATAAGCGATTTTATCGAACATCAATCGGTATACAATTCAATTCGCCGAAGATTGGATTATAAGGAATATTTTTTATGTGGATTATAAGCGCAGTTCTGTGACATGAAAGCTCTGCAGAACTAATAAGCATGCTTGTGTGCAGGGCTGTAACTCATAAGGCTATTGAGTATCGTTTGGATCTCAGCATAAAACTCCTCACACATCTGATTCCAACGAAAGCAGCATCGTTATGTAAGATCCGCTAGAGCTAAGAATCTGAAGGGAAAAAACGAACAGTTGCATAATTTTACATGCACTCGATTGACGCGATGTTCATCCATTATTAATTACCTTCTTCAGTGTTGGCAACGTGGCCTCGATGAAACCACCCTTCATGACGATCGGTTTCTGCGCACGCATCAGGCAGAAATAGATCATCTTTTTGATGGGTGGGGTTGCTTCGTACCAATTGCTCGCGTAAATAGCTTCGGAAACGGATGCACTCTGGAAAAACAATATTTTATTTCGACATATCATTTATCCTTCAACGACGTTCTCACCTTTTCGCAAATAAGCGATCCGTGATAGGTGTAGATAACCGCTTGGCTCGTAAAAATCGCTGCCTCGGTTACTACCTGCAGTCGCTTGGAGAAGCTGTCGAGGACGACAAACTCGTACCCAAGGACGCACAGAATCGTGGAGGTTATAAGTAGCAAGAAGAAGATAACCTGTTGGAATCGCTGCACCATCTTTCCGGCCAGTTCCAATAGCTCGCCGTGATACGCGATCAAGCAGATTAGCTCGCGTTCGGTGGCCGCTTTGGCTGAGCCGGAATAGTCGAGCTTTGCAAATCGCTGTGCGACGATATCGAAGTGAATTACGAGATTGTTTGCGAACTCCGAGAAATATATATCCACCGTGACACTGATGCACGAACCAATTATTAACACATCGATGTAGAAGATAATCGTTAGGCCAAACACCAGCGGGTGCTGGTAGTTGTAAGGAAAACTGTAAAAGAAACAACATTCATTCTACATTCTCTATTCTTTCATTTACTGAGATGTTTCATACTTCGTCGGGGTGACGAATCGGAGCTCTCCGCTTTGCACCGACAGAGAGACACTAGTCGAAATCGCATTCAGGATGAACAGTACAATTACGGTCGTCGCACTCATAATGTAAATCCGTCCAAGTTTCGCATGAATGAAATGGCACTTTACAAACCGATGCAGCTCCTCCTCAGCTGCACCTACGTGAACGTGAATTTTTTTAAACGCCTCCATCAAGGCGTACATATGCTCGCGATCGCTCAAAAACATGTTGAACTTTACCATCACGATCGGGCACGATTGTATGAACATGATTTCATCGCAGATTTCCATCAATCCCGAGGATCGATTCGGCAGGGTGTACGCCAGATGTAAGAAAAGAAACATGCAGAGAGCGACACAAGTGTACCAGACCCGCAGACGGCTGCCAACCGTTGGCCGCTGGTAAACACCACAGAATTTAAGATATCGAAAATAGCTCTCCGGAAGATGATCCTCCGAATGTGCCATCACGCCTGCAGTTTTATCAGAAAACTAATTATTACACAATTGTTGTTGTTGTAAAGTTAATAGAAACTTTGAGCCGTGGTGACTTTTTCGTTTCTATCTCACAATTAACATGAATTCCCTTCGATGCGTCTTCTTTTATAGCTGCTGATTTCTATTGAAATAGCTATGGATAATCAAGCCCGTGTAGGCCAGCAAGGAAACATCAAACGGACTGTTTGTTTTAGTTTCAGTCCATCGATGTAAGGTATAATTTTATAAAATCGTAATGTCTCTGGACTATGGTTTACAAAAGCGTGCAATCTGGATGCAACAGGCGAGGACGTTTAATTACCTTCATAATTCATGGTGGCGGTAGAAGGAGATCGATTTTCCGAAGTTTTCATTTTGTGTCCGATGTTTTTCCAGATGAATTGACTAGATTTTTTTGTGAATTGTAAATAAATTGTTACTGTATTGAAACATGAATTTTGCTCCTGTTCCTCTGAAGGTGAAGCTTGCAGGATATTTTAAATATAAAAACTTGATTATATCAATGAAAACTACATGTTTAACATAATTGTAGGTATTTGGTGCCCGGTTTATTATTGGACAATTATTTTATGAGACATTCTCGATTTTATTGAAATTTATTATTTTTTATTATTTTTAAATAGCGATTTTTTCAGTTGAATAAAGCGACACCTTGAATGTAATTATAGAAACATACCTTACCAAACTACAATAAAATGGTTATAACAAAACATCGAAATCTACCGTCTACAGTAAGGTTGATATAGCTATTAGGAAATATGTAAGCACCTTGAAAAAGGATGACAGCTCAATTGTCAATCTATAAAAAAAATACAAGTAAAACAAAACAGTCGAAAAAGCAACTAGAAACTGCGTATCTTTTCGATTCAATCCTCTTAAATCGCAATTATCAGTCAAAATGGGTAAAGGATTCAATAATTACATGTGCAAAAAGTTCTTCCATCCTGCCTCAAGGGATAACTTGAAACGGGTATGTCGCAAATCTACCGATCGAAGCCAGTTGCGTTAATTTTCACGTTGTTTACCAACCTCTTACGCCCCTTAGGTATGGATGGCGGAGCAGCAGGCGGAAGCATACAAAAAGAAGCAGGAAGAACTGCGAAACCAATATGAAAAGGAACAGGAACTACACGACAACAAAGCGATGCTCAGCAGGGATAGCAAGGACAAGCTGAGCGTCAATTTCATGTACGAGCTGCCCCCGGGCATGAAGAAGGAACGCGAACAGGAATCGAACGAATCCGAGTACAAGTTCGAGTGGCAGCGCAAATACAATGCCCCCCGCGAAAGCTACTGCAAGGGAGACACAGAAATCCGCGATCAACCGTAAGTAATATCAACACGCCAAGTTTGTTTCCAGTGCAACCTTTGTGTACGTGCCTTCCGTTGCAGGTTCGGTATCCAGGTGCGTAATGTACGCTGCATTAAATGTCACAAATGGGGACACATCAACACGGACAAAGAGTGCACCATGTACAGCCTTTCGATGAGCGAAGCGAAGAAAATCCATTCTGAAGCAGAGGCCAATCAGGTACTGTCCAAAGGAGAGCTGGAGCAGCAACTGCGCGACGACGGTCTAGCAATGAAACGATCCGCGCAGGAGCTCGTCACATCCCACAAGCTCGTAACAGACCCGGAAGTGGAGCAAGCAGATCCCGAAACAGAATTCATACGCTCGCTGACCAAAAAGCAAAAAAAGAAGCTGCTAAAAAAACTGGAAAAGATCGAAAAGAAACAACGTGCGTCGAAGAAGAAGCACAAACGACGATCTAGTAGCTCGAGCAGCGAAAGCAGTAATTCGTCCTCGTCCGATTCGGAGGACTCTGGTGCGGTTATGCAGTCAACGAAAAAGAAGAGCAAAAAACAAACCACGCATAAATCAGACAACCGGCACGACGGCCGCAGAGAACCCCGCGAAAAAGGTAACGAACGCAGGGAAAAGTATCGACATCGCAGTCGATCCCGCTCACCGTACGGCGGTGCGTCGCGCAGTAACGAGGCGAAGCACAGTAAGCGTAGAGATCGTTCTGCGAGCCCGCGCCGGGATCGAAGCAGGCGTTAGAAGACGCCATATCCCCATATACCCCATATCAACTGGAAGACACTGGCTCACGGACCATGAATATTATCCCACACCAAATGCTGTGCCCTAACGGAGAACTAATTTGCAAAAACCTTTTTTTAAGACTTTAGTTTATTGAAAAAATTTTAAACTTCGCTCAACATATCGTATCAATAGAGCCCGAGCAAGAAACTGAATTCAATGAGTTGCCTTTGAAAACACAAACCATTCCGAAATTGTCACTGATGGTGAGGAAGCGTAACACACGAAATTAAGTGGCGTTTACTTAAATATGCACTGAACTGATAACATGTTGCGTTGCGAAAATGGTATTAATGCTTTCGTTTCGCCTTCAGTACTATTGCTAAGTTACTTTTGCTTTTTAAACCACAATGCCTGTGTTCCCACAATCCCTCCCTTTCTAGCACTGTCAAGGGCGTAAGTATTCTTATTTGGATTTTCTTTTGAAGCGAACGAAAAAGTCTTCCTCGGTCAGATTTACTCAATTGCGCGCCAGCAAACCACTGGCCGGGACACAAATTTCCGCACCATGAGCACTGCTTTCGCGTGGCTGATTCTGTAAGTACAGACACATTTCATTAGCGCGTGCAACCGAGCGTCCCCATGCGGCAACCCTGGGCGTCCCTAGTCGGGTAGGCCGCCCACTATACCTTCACATGAATGTGACGCCTAACCATGGCCGCCCGCAGAATAAGCATGCGTGTGCGGCGCTGAAATTCCTTGCCCACATTGATCGCCTTCTCGAACGTGGCGCTCCGCTGGTCAGCCTCCTTGGCATACAGAATTTTATTGTGCGAATCAATTCGCGCCTGTATCTGCCCGTCCAGGATCAGCTGCATCAGCTCGTTCTCCAGTGCCGCCACCGAGCGGTTGAACGCAGTGGCCATCTTGCGCATATCGGCCGACATGTACGGGCTGAAGTACTGCACCAGCGCCCGGTTGCGTATCTGTGTGTAGAGCGCGTTCACGTGCGGTGCGATGTACATGTCCAGCAGGAGATTGTCCTTGATTTCATCCAGCAGCTTCAAGCACGAGTCGTACTTGGACTCGTAAAACTTAAAAATGATGTCCCTCAACTGCGGCTCCAGCTCGAGAAATAGCTTGAACGAACTGCTGGTGGTGACGTTCTTCAGCTCCTGTCGGTCAAACGTCGCCAGTGCGCACAACCCACCGTATATGGCCACGTTGTTCGTAGAGATCATCTCCGGGAACTCGCAATGGTCGAAGTTGGCCTGCAGAAAGTGTTTGGCGGCCGATTTGTACTTGCGCGTCGCCAGCTCGGCCAACCCGGCCGCACACTTCAACCGTGTGATCACAGCCTGGTTCGGGTCTTTTTCTTTGTGCGTTTCGGCGATTTCCGTCGTGCCCTCGGCCTTCGAGACGTAGCTTAGCACGTGGGACCAGTTTTGAAGGTAGATCGACACTTTAATCACGTTCAGACACATGTTTACTACGTGCTTACCGCTGGTGCAGTAGTCCCGGGCCCGCGAGTAGCACTTAAGGGCATTGGAAAGATCGCCACAGTTCAGGTAGTGATCGCCTAGGTCATCGTGCCCTCGACGGATACTTTCCTTGATCGAGTTAGCTTTGTAGTTTTTCAGATCGCAGTCCAGCTTCTCCAGCTTCAAGGCGGATTTTTTACTCTTCGTCTCAACCCAGGCCGCGTCGAAGGTGGGTATTTCCTGCGACCCGCCCGACTGGGAGGTCACGTCGGGCAGGAATAACGCACTAACATTATCTGCCAGCTTCTTGTGCAGATGCTGGTACAGTGTCACATTGTAGGTCGTCGTAACGTAGTTTATTGCCATCCGTAGCGCCTCGAGCCGCAACGATGGACAGTGGTCCGCCACATAGATTAGGCGATGCAGTTTTGCCAGGCCCGTGTACTGATTAGCAAGCAATTCCAGATCTATCGAGGGATTTTCCACTATATACACATCTTCCTCGTTGTTTTCGTTATCTTCTGGCTGAACATCCACCTGCATCGGCTCGACCGCGTTCTGTGGAAGGAAGGAAAACAAATGCCGCGTCAGATCCCAGATGCCTTCGGTCGCAATATTTTGATAGGAATAAGGCCAGTTCCGGTGGAACGACTAAACAAAACCAATTGCAAAGTTCTCCGCTTCATTTTCCGCAACTTACCGCAAAGCACGCTGGAAGGGGCATTTTGTAAAACCTATCCCGAATAGCTTTGAGAAGTGAAAATATTTTTCTCCGCAAATCCTTTCTTTCCTTTTGGTGTGGGCCAAGGTTACTGATATGAGGCAAAAGGTTGGATCATGGCAGCCTTTTATGTATCTTTATCTTGATTTTGACAAGTCCAAAAATGTACGATTTTTGACAGTTTCCTCTGTTCAAATTGTCTGTTGCTTTTGATACGCGGGTAGGAAACCTACAATTGTTTTCTAAAGTTCCAAAAACGCTACAAATTGTACGAGTTCTGCTCACTTTATTCGATGAAAAAATGTTTTAGTGCAATCATATGGTTGTAAGATACTGTTCAATCAATATGTGTGGCTCAATTATGTTGAGTGCAAATCAAAATTTCATTAATAATCAATTAATAATCATTAATAACAAACTCCGATTGATTAGCTTTGTAAAGATTAAAATTTATTAACCAAACATTTAACAAACACTTAAACATGTTCCTTTAATATCAATCACCATCTCATGTAATCGTTCGATATCTTTTTGTGGATATCAAACAGACTAGAAAACACATGATTATCCTCAACCAACTGACCGTACTTTCGCGTCAACTCTTCGGCCGACTTCTCGTGCACCAGTAAGCTGTACCACCCGGCGTTCCGTGCGCCAAAGTAATCCGTCGCCGGTGTCGCACCGATGTGCAGGCACTCGTGTGGCTTAAGGTCTTTTATCTCGGCCGACTGCATGGCACGGTCGAAAATTTCCTTCGACGGTTTCATATAGCCAACGTCGTACGAGTTGAGCACAAAGTCGAAATAGTGATTAATTTTCATATTTCGCAGCAGCACGTCCAGCCGGGGATCGAAGTTGGAAATGACGCCAAGCTTAAACGGTGGCTCCTTGTGCCCGTTCGACTCCACGTGTCGCTGCAGTTTCAGATAGTTCAGGAAGTCAACCGACCCATAGCAATGCTGCCAAAAGACGCTCGTCTTAAAGTACTCCATGAAGTGTTCGGTCATCTGCTCGATCTTTTCCGGTGGAGTGTTGTGTGTGCCGTTTTCGTTGAATATTCCTAAAATATTCAATTGCTGTAGTAATTCATATTTTGCAGGTACTTTCCACTCCACGCCGAAGGCAATAAAATAAATCATTGACCCCCTATCCGCTATCAGATCGATCACATAATCGAAAGCACTGCCCGTCGTCGCCCAGATTCAACGGCGGCCAAGTTTACTGATAACGAGTACCATCGGGAATCCTATCGTTCACTGGGCCATGTGCTTCGTGAGATCTACTGACTTTTGCCACTGACCCACATCAACGTCATTTCAATGTTAACACAGAAACTACAAATCGAAGACCCTTGCCTTTTAACGGGGAGTTGCTGAATCCTGGTGGGTATTACATTACGTAACCCTGGCGGAGCCTACGCGACTTACCGTCTATCATCATTTGCCACCATTGTTTGTACGTTATTTTAGTCTTCAGTCCAAAGTTCGGATGCAGCCGATTCATTTTGCGCCTATCGGATAAGGAATAGAGGGAAATAAAAATAAGTTTGCAAAAAGTAAGAGAATCCCCGCTATCTAACCAGACCAACGCGAATTATCGTAACAGGGCTCAATTCCAGTACGCATCTGAGCATGTGGCACGCGTACTGCGCAGACTTACCAGCTTTGAATGTAGTTCGAAACCAGTTGGTTGTTGTTGTTGCTTATTCCGAACATGGCCCCTATTTCGCCATATTTCTTGCCGGGACTGGACCGAAACTGTAGCAGCGTGTTGTGCACGTCGAACGTTATCAGGCGGAACCGGGACAAGCTCATGGTAACGGCCGGTAGATTTCAAATAATCGCAATAGCCCCCCGAAAGAATGACGACTCGCACGACAGATAGAACGGCGGGACGGGACAGAACTCGCGTATTACGATGCGTTCGGTTCAACAGTCGCCAACGTAATAATACCCGAACCGGCGTACGCGGGACCACTTGAGTTTACGGAAAAATGCTGGCCCCGCATCGGTTTCACCAATCACCGCACGGCCAAGCCTTTTCGTTGTGTTTGCCCAGTGAGGCTGTGTGCTCGAATGCTTATCTCATTGATAAGACCGGCCAATGTTTTGGTTACTGATTTGTGTTTTCGAGTGTTGTCGAGTATGGATTCTGCAGTGTAGGCTGTATCAATATTCTTCCCCAACGACTGGTCTACAGCTTCTGATCTACACGCTTGATCGTATTTTAACGATCAACTTTCTTTCCAACCAAATATTAAATTGGTTGTTTCTCTCAACTTCCCCAGTATTTGAATATCTTGTTGCAAAAATGATCGTCTCTTTGTTCAGATGAATAATGTCTGTTTGTCTGTCCAATATTTTACACGCCACTTGCATTGCGATAACGAAAACATTGCACTTATCTATGACCGATATCGCCAAGAGTTCTGGATGGCACGCGCGGGTGCGTATATCGCGAAAGGCAAACAAAACAAATCTTCAAGATGCGATGTCTGTGTCGTTGAACTAACTTAATGCAAATGAAACACTTCCTCTAGTCGAGACAGATCTGTGTCAATAAAAACTCTGAACCTTTTTTTATGCTTCTTTCGGCGTGTTTTGTACATTTGAACAAAACACCTTACAGTGCGTTTTCTATTTTGGTTGGAACGATCGGAGGCTGCTGTTGTTGTGATCGTCCAATTGAAAGCCACGTGTTTGGATTCAAGGTCAGTTTTGTTGATTTTTGGAAAACAAACTTAACCTTGATTTGGACGCCTAGCGGAGAGTTAATCGTTGCCTTGATCTTACCACATGGAACTAGATAAGGACACCCTATTTTTGTCTTGCTGTTTTCGGTTCAATTGAAACTTGTCTGTTGTAAAACAAAGCACGAATTATCGTCTTGTATAAAGTAGTAATCAAAAAGATCAAACTTTTAAAACAATCAAGCGGTATGTAGAAGTAGTATTAACACGTTCCGTACCATGTCACCCGTATATGGGTGATGCTATTATTCGTGTAAAACATAGATTTTTGTATGCTCCATACTATTTTTACCTCTTCTTTAACGCCCTTCTTCGTTTGTAAAAAACAAGCAAAACTCGTCCTTTGATAGTATTATTTTTGGTACGGAACGTGTTAAGGATTTATAGAGACTTTGAGCCGTTTGGCTTCCTTCGCCACTGTTCCCAGCGATCACAGTATCTACCTCCTTTCGAATTAACTAATAGAACGTCAACTAATAGAAGCTTTCCCTTCTGGAAAACTCTCATTACTTCTAGCTTAGCACTGCAGAAAAATGGCAATTTTCCACTTAAACGAATTACTAAAAACATAACAAGTGTTTTAAAATGTTCATGTTCCCCACTTTCAAAAATAATCAAAGTTCCTGTGGCATATTATTTATGCAAAGAGGCTGTTATTTAAATTCAATTTTTTCATGAACCATCAAAATTATTATTCATATTATTTTATGTCATCCAAGCGACCAATTAAGGGACTTCAACACTCGGGAACTTTTCAACTCTCCCATCCATGTTTTTGTTTATGCACGTTGCATCTTTCATTCTACACATTACCGTAAGCATCTAATACGGTAGACTCGACAAACGCTCGCAAAATGTGTTCAACTTTTCAAAGATTACTGCCTCGGATTCGCAAAGAATTGCTCAACCCATCAGTAAGACTATTCCACGATGAATTCTCGTCGAAAGTTCCGCTGGAGGAGCAGCGTAAAAAGGATAAGCGTGCACCCGAGAACATCCCTAGTGCCCGGTCAATCGCTGCAAAGTATCAGGTCTTTCGGGACGTTGATTCCCCTGTGATTCTGGATGTGGACGAAGAACGGTTGCTGCACGAAGCTGGATTATCTCAGCCTGAGAAAAAAGATGACCTGCCGGACATGTACAGTGGCATTGACCTTAGTCGTGAGTATTTTACCGGGAAAGTGTTTCCCGTTAATCAATTGTGAAACACCCTACATGATTTTTTTAACGCCTTTATCAAACTTACAGGTGGAAAGTCGGGTGTGTATGAAATAGAGGATTTAGTCACAGTCTTGAGGTTAAACAGTGCGATCAACATCTTCGTGTGCACCGTACCCAAAGACATCAAATACGTCGATTACTTGTGCATAGTGTCCGGACGGAGCGTGAGGCACATGCGTGGGCTGGCGGAATTCGTTCGCAAGGTGTACAAAATGAAACGACACCCGACCGATTTGATACCGAAAATTGAAGGCGAATCGAGCAGCGACTGGATGGCGTTAGATTTAGGTAGGACAGTCCTCCCCAGACAACGTTTTGTGGATCAAATCTTATCGATTTCTCTTTTTTTTCATCTTTCCACAGGAAACATAGCTTTACACATCTTTTCTGAAAAGGCCAGGCCACAGTACGACTTGGAATCGCTCTGGAGTGTTGGTTCCGAGTTTGATAGAGAGTACAACAAACCTAGCGAAGAACTGGTGCAGCTGTTTGAGAAACATACTATCTACTTGAACGATTTGAAACCCTTGAAGAAAGAAGGAGGAACCGTAGAAGGGTAGTAGAATAATATTAGGTGAAAAGTTAGTCGAAAAATTGTAAAAATAATAAAATATCATATGAGAGAAGGGAGATTTCTCAATAGAGGAAAATAAAAGTATCCGATTTCTTCTTTTGTAAAATCCATGACATTTCAATACTACCATTTTATTGTGGAGATTAATAGTAAAGAGAAAAACAGTTAAAGTATGAGTAAAAAGTAGAAACTTAAGTTTAAAAAATCCATTAATCGACGCAACACACTTAACAAACTCGAATCGTATTGTTACCGACGATTACTATTACCCCTTCATCTTGCAGTTCCTTGAGGGCATCCTCAAACTGCTCCTTGGTGATAAGCTGGATTGAAGTGAATAACAAAAAATTAAAAAGAAAGTTAGTAACACTGTTAAAACCCCATTTCCCGTTACCAAAATAGAAGAAAACACTTACCACTTGAGAAGCCTCTTTAATTTCACCAAACAATTTCTGGTAGGGAATGGTGGAGATCTTGCCCTTCGATTTAAGGCTCGATTTGATTGAGGCCACCAGCTCCGCACGCTTCTTGCGCGCCGCACTAGACAGTCCCGTCGTAAGAATGCCGACGTCAATTTTACCCGAAAGCGGATCGGTAGCCGATTGCTTCAGTGCCTCCCGGTGAAGGCGCCACGCTTCCTCAACGTCGACCACGTCGACGGTTTCGCTCAGGCGCACTTTAGCGTGAGCCTCCGCCAGTCGGATCAGACTTTCCAGCTGGCGAGGGTAGGCCGAAATTTGTCCCCTACCCGCACCTACCTTTCGCATGTCGACGTACGCTTGAATGAGTCGTTGCTGTGCTTCCTCCGAGAGGACCGGGTTGATGTGTTCTTTTGCGTAAGCGATGTAATCACGCAACACACTCATGTCCTAGGGGAGAACAAAGAATCACCGTTAAAATCTGAACATCAACGACACAAAAATCAAACATACCACTAAGGTATCTTCGTTCTCTTCCCGTGTGGCGTAGTACATCGAAACCAAATGTGTCGCAAGGCGCCGATCGAACACCTCGTCCTGCGGATCCAGTACCAGAAAGATCAGATCGAACCGAGACATGAGCGTGTGCGGAAGCTGCACATTATCGATGATCGTTTTGTTCTTGTTCCACTGCGACTCGGATGGATTGGCTGCGGCCAGAATAGATGTTCGTGCGTTCAGCTGGCAGATAATCCCAGCCTTGGCAATGCTGAGCGTTTGCTGTTCCATCACTTCGTGCAGCACGCTGCGCGTCGAATCGTTCATCTTGTCGAATTCATCGATACAGCACACTCCATTGTCGGCCAGAACCAACGCGCCACTGGAATCCAAACGAGAAAGTTAGATACATTTCAATCCAGCCAGCAAAAGGAGTCGAAGATTTACTTACGTTTGCAGCACCAATTGGCGAGTTTCGGCATCTTTCGTAACGTACGCGGTCAAACCGACGGCGGAAGAACCACGCCCGGACGTGTACTGCGTGCGCGGCACAAGATTATACACGTACTGCAGCAGCTGGGATTTCGACGTGCCCGGATCACCACACAGCAGGATGTGGATTTCGGCACGGAAATTTTGCCGCCCCGAGGTGGCCTGCTTCTTTTTCGACCCACCGAACATCTGCAGCAAAATGCCCTTCTTAATGTCGGTATTTTCGTAGATCGATGGCGCAATGCAGCGCACCAAGCGATCGTACACGTCCGGTTTCTCGGAAATACGCTTCAACAGCTCGATACGTTCCGGCGGGAACATGTGATCCTTGCCCTCTTCCTCCTCGTACAGGCGCTTGTTGTCGACCTTCCGGAAGTGCAGCACATCCACGTGCGTTCGGTATATCGACTTCATGCTCGACTGGCGGGGATTTTCCTGTATCGGCATTGCCTTGTAGATGCCCGTCACGGTCACCCGGTCACCGGGCTGAACCTTATCGACCAGATCTTCGTGCGCCATCAGTAGCACGTTGTGCGGCGTTTGCCCGGCCGCCATATCATCCGGTGATTCCTGCAGCTTGATCAGCTGACGATCGGCAAACTGGGACCGGTTATGAATCAGCTGGAAGCAGTGGTTTGTGTTGCAGTGCGAGCAAAGCGTTGGCTCCGCAATGCGTCCCCGTTCGAGCTCGACGGCGGCGGTGAAGCTGCAGATCGAACACTTGAAAAACGCGCAGCGCATTTCGGGCACAATATTCGACGTGCGGATTACCATTCCACTGATCGTGATGATCTGATCGATGTCTTCCGGGTTCAGTGCACGCATGTTGCGTGTCTTGTCCGCGTTGAACGGACGTACTTGAATTTGGTGATCCAGAATAGCCGCAGGGTATCGTTCAAAGAACATTTCATTCACGGCGATGTCAAGTGCAGGAATAACCTGAGAAATTTTAAACGTTTAGTGGGTGACAATTTAGTGAAAACTTTCTTCGTCGTTCTTCAGAAACTTACGTCTTGTGGATAACAGATCAATTGACGGTACAGCGTCTCATCGAACGTTTTCAAATGGGCGCAGTTGAAGTTAAAGTATGGTTCCTCAAGTGTATGACACTAAAATATAAAGTAAAGGAATCTCATGTTAATTTCGATTCCCACTGTCCATCACACGTTTTCAATTCACCTCCTCCAGCTTTTGCATGTACAACGGTTCATTAAGATTGATTCCTTCGGTCAGCTCATCCTGTGCCGCATCCGGATCGATGTAGCGCATTATGAACTGCTTAAACTTGGCCATACACTCGGTGACGACCACATTCGTGCCCCAAACCACCAATCGGGGTCCGGCGGCCTGCTGGTCACCAGCCGACTGCTGGCTTTCTTCGGCAATCGGGTCCATTCGAGCGTCCGAGCTGCCCACATTCACCTGCCGGGGGAACTTGTCCACGCGCAAATCCGGACGCGTCCGCATCGGTGTACCACGCACACCGGAACGGGGCGTACGAATCGATCCCATCGAACTTGGCGTCCCATAGTTGAGCGGAGAACTCATGTCGATTTCGCTCATGCCGACAGCGCGGGCGTAAGGGCTTGTGGCCTGCACGATCGGTGCATCCGCCGCCGGCGACGTCGGTACCACTACGTGGTCCGAACTTTCCAGCACCACGCTTGCGCCATTCTGGGGCATTTGGGTTCCCATGCGCAGCGGGGTTTCCGTTTCGCTATTAGAAGTTGCTGCGAAAAACATCACATAGAATATAAGTATGCAATAAACTTTGAACCAATTACGAACTCGCACAGCTACGTACTCTGCTTCTGTGGTGTTTGCTGTGTATTTTCCTGCGAACTATCGACCCCTCGGCGACTGCGGGTTGATCTTGCCGGGCTCGACATGATGGAGAACAATTAAATATATTTCACCAAACAAAGAAAACGATAAACGAGTAGTGATCGTAATTTTAAACAATAAAAACTTGGACCGCGCAGGGAACGCACTTTCAACTGGAATGCAAAGCAACGAAGTGTCTGCATAAACAAAAAGCGCGCGCTTTGCTGCTTTGAGGTAACAAATATTACACAAAATAAAAAATTTCAAGAAAGCCGAATGAAAATTCAAGGTAAATACACACTTTTTAATGTTCTTTTTTTATTTTGTTTCTAAATATTACACAAGTATGATTCAATATGAGTACAAAAAATTATCTTAATTGTTTTGAGATCAAAACTTGAACGTTATACATGCAAATCGTAACATTTTCTATTTTAACAAATAAGTTTAAAAACATTCGTCGTGCGTACATCTTAAACACTACCCATCTTGTTCGTAAGATCGCGCCAAAACACCCTTCATAAACATCATTCCGTTCGCAGGTTTCGAATCGGTCACAAGTGGTGTTGGCGATCTCTTGCTAAAAAGTGCTTCTGTTTTATTAAGTTTTACCCAGCTGTTACTGTTTAAAAATGAAAACAAAATCGTTCAACAATAACACCACCAGCTGCCCCATTACGTGGATTGGCAAGCAGTATGATCCGGAGATCACCACAGTCAAACATCGCAGTGCCATATTCTACTCGTAAGTGCAGACGGTGAAGATGGGAAGAAAATGAGATTTTAATGACCATTTTCATTCGTTGTTCTCCCACAAGGAAATGTATTTTCGGTGCGATGACTTTGGAGGTGGGAAACTGTGTACTTGTGTCCAATATAGATTCGGCCGAACCGGACTCGGTCGATGGCTGCGACGTGGCCCGAATTGTACATATGTATGAAGTCTTCAATGTACCGTGCACCAAAATGGATCCTTGTCGTGCGATCGTGCAGTGGTATTCAAGGTAGGTTTCGATTGCCGTAAATCCGTTCACCGGCAATTAGTAACATAGCTTAATGGCACTTTTGCAGACCCAACGGATTACCTAAAACAATCACCGGGGATGAAAATTATTCCTTTGATCCACGGGAAGTGGTTGAAGACTCCCGTTTTAACCCGGACATATCGATCGAGACCATCTTCAGTGCCTGCCGGTTGGAGAAAGTATCGGTACAGGCAAACTTGGCCGAGATTTTGTCAACATCTACTGCCCGTTGTCCGGTGTTTTTCGTGCGCTATAAATTGGAGAAATCGTCAGCCAGGAAATGGCACCTTGAACCGTTGATTCCTAGCTTTGAGTCTAGGACACCGAGCAGGAGAAAGACAATGCTGGACAAATCGAACCAACCGATGGTCCTCGGGACCCCAAGAACTCCTAAGTTGAAACTCACTCGTACGAAGTCGGTGGAAAACATTGTAATGCTTAGTGAGAATCATAGGGAAAAAATTCTCGAAGATCGTTGGGCTGTAAAATTGATCGACGTCAAGAGCAGCAACATTGACCTCATTACCAACGCACTCAGCGAGGTCGATATCAGTGACGACGAACAAAATGTGTCGCCAAGGAAACAATCGAAGATGCACAGAGAAAAGAGAAGCTCTATGAATTTTAAACGAAATCTTGACGCAAGCTTTCATGTGACCGATGATGGAACCGATGACGATTGCTTGAATTATTCCATCATAAATGATAATGCAAGCAACACTTCAAACATGAAGATAAAATTACGTTTATCGGAAAACCAAAAAAATCCTGAAACTCCCAGGTCACTGAGGAAAAGAGTTACTTCCGGTTCGATGCCAGTCGAACACGTTTCTCCTCCGAAGTGTCGTAAATCGTTGCTTCTATCGGAAGTCGAACCAGTTGGCACTCCATCCGCAAGCACTCGTCGCAAGAGTATCCTTAAGACACCCAGCACCAACACCAAGTGCCAGGAGAGTGTAGCAACACCGAAGAGGAACATTCAACTGTCGAACATCGTTGAAGAATGTGGGAATGGACGGCGTGTGTCGCGGGTGCTTGAACTGACGCCGAAAAAAGCGCAACCGGAACGTGCTGCAGACGACGAACAGTTTACTCCCAAACGTCGAGGTCGGTCCTCGTCGATTGGCCGGGAGCAACCGATGGTGTTGGTAGACGAGGAACCGAAAACGCCCAAACGTCGGGGACGTCCTTCTTCGGTTGGCCCTAGCCTATCGTCCGGAAAGGATAAAGGGACACCTAAAAGCGCCAGCAAAATGAAATTAATTAGGTCCGGAGCCATCAAGCCAAATATTCACTCGCGCGATGCGCCGGTTGAGGACGGCGCAAACGATCTAGCAATTGCACGTGAGCGGCTGCACGTTTCCGCCATTCCGACCAGCCTTCCGTGCCGGGAGAAAGAGTTTGATGAAATATACAACTTTCTAGAGAGCAAAATCTACGACGGATGCGGTGGGTGTATGTACGTTTCGGGCGTGCCCGGTACGGGCAAAACGGCAACAACCACGGCAGTCATTCGGTCGTTACAACAACTTTCGGACGACGAAGAAATACCCAAGTTTGACTTTATCGAAATCAACGGAATGCGGTTGACGGAGCCACGACAAGCGTACGTGCACATCTATCGCCAGTTGACGGGGAAAACACTTGCCTGGGAGCAGGCGTACAATTTGCTGGACAAGCGGTTCACCACAAAGGCACCCCGGCGCGTAACGACGGTGCTGCTCGTCGACGAACTCGACATTCTGTGCAACCGTCGGCAGGACGTCGTGTACAATCTGCTCAACTGGCCTACTTTGTCCACCGCGCAGCTGATCGTAGTAACCATCGCCAACACGATGGATCTGCCCGAGCGGTTGCTGATGGGAAAGATCGCGTCCCGCCTCGGTCTGACCCGGCTAACGTTTCAACCATACAACTTCAAGCAACTGCAAGAGATTGTGATGGCCCGGTTGACCGGTACAAGCGCTTTTAACAGTGACGCCGTGCAGCTGGTCGCCCGTAAGGTTGCAGCTGTTTCGGGTGATGCAAGACGCGCACTTGATATCTGCCGTCGGGCTACGGAGCTGGCCGATGATCAGTCGCAGAAGACCAACCAAGAGGTAACGGTTTCGATGGTGCACGTTCAGCAGGCGCTGGCTGAGATGATCGCCAGTGCAAAGGTTCAAACGATTCGATCCTGCTCGCTTATGGAGCAACTATTCCTGCAAGCAGTTACGGCCGAGGTCACTCGTACTGGTATCGAGGAATGTAACTTTCTTGGCGTTTATGCACAGTTCGAAGCACTCGCTGCATTTTCTGGCATCACCGTGCCCAATCCGGGGCGTGCGATGGCTATCTGCGCACGGCTCGGTGCTTCCCGTTTGTTAATTTGTGAGACTGGCAGAAACGATATTTACCAGAAAATTCTCCTCAACGTCAGTACGGACGATGTCCACTATGCGCTTCAGGCCAGCAAACTGCTGTAAACATAACTTGTTTTTTTAACTACACCTAGACGAAGATGGTTTTAATTTTGTGTGAGTTTAATAAGTTTCGCAAAAGACTGTAGATTCTATGTTAGGATTAAGAAGAACAAATCTATTGACACAACTTTAATTTTAAATTCTTGCTTTATCGCGCATTATAAACTTTATTTAATCTTATCGTCCACATTAGTTGGTACCATTTGTCTTCAGTAAACACATGACTAGAATGATTTTTATCAGAACCAACCACACGTGGAAATATTCGTACATTAACTTTGGTGAGAATACGGTCCACACGAATATGTGATCTCGCAACACTGTCGCCACTATGATAAAGAAGCTTACGGGTAACATCGTCAGAGAGTTGGTCAGCGATAGAATCCGACGTCGGGAGCTCAACCCGTCCGATTCCACTCGGGGCATTTGGCTATGATGATAATAAAGAAAAAAAGAAACTGTTTTAGAATACACTTGAAAAGATTTGTTTATGCCACACTTACTTTTCACTGTACTTCGCATTGAACAGATGATGAATTAACATAAGAAAACTGAGGATAGGTCCGCTGTACGTGTGCAGGGTTAGGAAGATTCCGACACGAACAATATCGAAATGGTTCAGACCCACGTACCCGGCGTTGAGATCGATTGTGGCCAAACTGTTTGAATTGCCCTGGAAAAAGATGCGAAGCGTTTTTTTTTTTAATCTCTATAAAACAAAATAAAAAGTAGCGTAAGTTTGTCGCATTACCTGATAAAAATAAAATGCTTTACCCAACCAATAGTGTATGATCACTTTGAACATAAGGTTAGTATCCGAATGCTCTATCACACGATCGATTCGTTGTATTAGGAATCTACTCGAGGCCATTAGTACACCGACGAGCAGTACATTGTGCGGTTTGTGCAACAGTGCGGATAACAAAGCGACGATAATCAGACAATTATCATACAGCTCGGTGGATCGCTTTGGGTTTCTGCGGCCCATCACCAACCGGTACATCTTTGGCAGGAATCCGATGAAGAATATTTCCAGGAGATTAATCCAAAATATTGTGAGACAAACCGATGAACTGTGAAAAAAGAAAAGAAAATATTCATAAGTTTGTTCACAATAATAGGTTGTTGTTGAGTAATGATTCAAGAATCTAAATTAAACCACAAATTTCAAATCTGCATATTCAAACTGAGTGACTAAAAAGCCTCCATATCGTTACGTTAGACAAGGTAAACTAATAATAAGAAAAAAAATTATTACATTTTCATTGTACTTACTTTGGAGGATTACGCCCGAAAAAACTGACCGCGCCCGTTACGGCTCGATAGTAGTAGATCAGCAGAGCCGCAGTTAACGAAAGCACATTCGTAAGTAACCCTCCGAGGCAGCAGATTTGATACACCAAAAAGAACAGCCCAACAGCCATACTCAAGCTCAGCCAAACTTTGTTTCCATCGCTGGCTAACCAGTCACCCACATCAGGAATATGTTGCCACTTGTCTCCGGTTTGATTGAAGCGTCGAATGAGAACATGAACGCACAAGAAAGCGACCGAAGAGATGCAGAATTGGTTGCGCTCATCGCGACAAACGTCGATTAAGGCGGCATCCGTTTGTGGATGGTTGATCATACCGATCGTGTGGTTCATTATTTGTAGCTGCTGTATGGTTAGCAGAACCATGATTGAGCTAGTAAAATAATACCACGTTTGGTGCTCTTCTTCGACGAACGAACTACTTCCCAGCGAAAGGCAATGGAAGACTATGCCAAACCATAAAGCCAAGGTTTTGTAAGATGGAATGTTTCGTAAATTCAGTCTTTGGACTTCAATGCCTTTCAAAAGAACCAATATTAACCACCAGATAGTGGAAAGAATTGAGGCTAGGCCGACTAGAGCAGCATCTAACGCATAATTTGGAACGGATAACTGTTTCTCAAAGGATAGTATCTTAAGAAATACAAAAGTAATTATGCACAAACAAACGGCTGGAAACAGTTTGGGATGCAAAGAAATCGTTTCCGTGCTTGGAGTTTGTAAAATTTGGAAAAACGCCATAACGGTACACGAAATACTCAGCGTGGCTCCAATTACGATGAATACCAAATCGTACCGAATGTAACTGGTAATAAGCTGTTCGGTCAGCTTTTTGGCTGCCGATGAGTACAGCATTAGCGCTCTTTTGTACGATGCAATGTTCGTTGTATCTTTCATAAACGAAACGTGTAGTCTTTTCGCTTCTTCAAAATTCTTGTACATATCTGTAAGGTAACAAAAACTTGGTTACTTTCAAATTTATAAACAATCCTTCTTCAATTTACTGTGCATACCTGTTGCATGCAATCTATCCATCATAATTAATTCCGTTTTGCTGATGAGTCTTTGGGTGTTATAGTACAATGCATAGAGCTTATCTTCGTTGTCCAATCCCTGGAGCACTGGTTCAATCACTGACCCGATGGAAGCATGTGGTATTGCAACACCCGTGAGAATGGACATCGTTGGGGCTAAATCTATTTGCAAGAATATCTCATCACTCTTGCGACACTGATCGCTGACGACGACTAGTGGCACAATAGTTTCCGGTTGGGTCGATCCTCCATGGCCACCAGAGTCCCGCATACCATGATCACCGGTTATGATCAGTAATGGTTTTGTGAAATACTTTTTTTCCTACATAAGCAACATGTTAGATTGAGTATGACATGGTTCTGATGAGCATATTTTGCTTCTTACCCATTTATGCATGGTTTGATAAATAGTCTCTACAACTTGATCCATTTCCTGTAACTTTCCCGGCACTTTGTCGCTGAATGGTCCTTCCACGTGTCCAATGTGGTCCAAGCCAAGGTAATGTAATATCATTAGTTTCCAGTCATACATTTGTAGTTCTAAATTTAGAAATTTTGTTATGTTTTGATCGCCCTGTAATTTAAACACAAAACATGTATCATTAAGTTGTTATAGGGAAAAACGTGAAATCCAACAAATTACCTCATAAAAATCATTCACATACAGTGAATCTACATTCTCTCCCTGCCGATGGAACATATCCGGGAACATATTGGTCCATGTATTGTCCCCATAGAATACGGTCTTCTGTTGACGTTGCTTCATCTGGTAGAGAAACGTATCCAGCTTCATTTCGGGACTGCCCAGGTTTAGTATTACGTCCAGAAAGCTTGGTATGGCACCGGAGGTCATGGCTTTTATCCGGGGCATCGTCACCGTCGGTGGGTGCACCTTTAGTCGGTAAAGACATGCTTTGCCGTCGTCTACTAGCTTGTTGAGGAATTTAAAATTGGCTTCCTGTTCGATAAAGTCCACCCGCAACGCATCGATAAGCATAAACACCGCCCGGGATATACGAGGTTTGTAACTGTTTGTATCAACGCTGTAATAATGAGAAGGATTATCTAAAACTGTGTTGAAGGCCGTAGTTGGAATCAATCCAATCATACCTCGCATTTTCCACACTCCGAGGCAATTCGTTCAAGCTAGATTTTGTGGAAGGCGAAAATGATAGCGGAAAAAATCCGTAGCAAAATAAACTGAATGAAAACAAGAACACTAGAAAATTGAATACTGCGATGTGCGCTAGTTTCACGTTCATTGCAAATTTGCTGAATGATAACTTAAACAACTTTCAGTTTCATTACACCGGTCGGTTGATTTGCACTTTCTTTCGCTTTGTAAAATCTAAACAACACAATTTTTGATATTTTGACGGTAGCTTAAGCTGAACATGAACAAATTTGTTCGTAAACAACAACAAAAGCCTGGTTGCCAGAAGAACACATTTTTTGGCATCTAAACTTTTTTAATTCTATGTTTCGATATTTTGTAAGAATATTCATTTTTGTTAATTGCTGACCAACATCATGGTGCTTATTTTAAAATAGGACTTCTATTTAAATACAGTTGGTCCCCGCAGTACGCGAATGTTTGGGACCGAACGCAATAGCGTATATCGAATTTTCGCGTATTGCGGATTTCCTCTGCCATATCGTTTATACCTCATATTGAAGAGTTGACACTGAGAGGGAACCGCTTATTTAACATATCTTTTATCCAAATAACTAATAAGTGTTCCATTTTTTATATTGCATAGTTATATCTCTGCTAAAAAATGCATATTAAAAACTTCATTCTACCAAAACAAAGTAAAATTGACTAATCAGAACTCGAGCAACGCTATGAGCTGTCAGTTTTAAAAAATCGCGTATTGCGAATTCGCGTATATCGAGTATCGCGTACTGCGGGGACCAACTGTATTATAATTCCAAACCAAGAGTTTTTATTCGAATGAGTCATTCGCCTGGCGGTTCGCAATTTGACAGTTGGACAGAACAACAAGATTCTTCGTTGATAAGACCTGTGGTGCTTGTTTAGAATTAGTCATTTTACTAAAAATCGCTTATAAAATGGTCAAGTTTTCCGACATTTTGGGGAATTTGTTCAACAAAACTGGTTCTTCAAAGCTAGAAACAGACGCTTCTCCATTGCCGCCAAGACCCAAAGGAAATAAAGGCAACACACCGTCAACCAGCACCAGCAGTATCACCACGCCAGAAGCAAACGGGGATTCCCAAACCGGCGATGCGGATGCGCAACCCATTGAAACACTACGACCGGATAACTCGACGCTTGTACCTGCGTTCCCTAACGCCCTGCAACCGATGCCGGACGGTAGTCTCACGCCAGCCTCCAGCGTTGTGAACAATTTTCAGCAAAACACCCTTGCGGCACCACAAACATCCATATCAAACACAACTGGAATGCAAGTTTTCCAGATCAAAAACTCTAGCAATCTCCACATCGGCAACAGTTTCACCTTCAACAATCCAGTAAAGGATGAATGTGCCTCAACGAGCGGTTTATCGCAGGCGTCCAACGTAAAGTGGGCCAATTTAAAGCTATCCAATACCATTTCACAAATGATGTTGAGCCAGGAAGAGGTGGACACGGAAGTCTTGGATGTCATTTCCCGCCATTTGGGTTACGAATGGAAGAGATTTGCTCGTAGGCTGGAGTACTCGGATGGACAAATTGATGCATTCGAAGCAGATCATCCGACACTGTCGGAGGTAGGTCGTTTACGGTATGTTAATTATGGCCAGAATTCAAACGTTTCCTTCTTTGCTTGTTCTTTTTAGCAAATCTATCACTTTGTACTAGATTGGACTCGAAACGATGATGATCCGACTTTGGGCAGACTTGTTACGCTGTTATGGACTAATAAACATAAAGAAACAGTGTACTACATCAAGCAAATTTGGAAGAAGAAAAAAGAAGCCTATATCAATGAAAGTAATAGTTAAGATCTCTACGTTTCACAACATTCCACATCAAACGAGATCATAATTAAGCTTTTTTACCATTAGATTGTGATACGGACAGTAATGTTGTTCGAAATAAGTGCCTTTTCCAATTACAATCCAAATTTGTATGCTTCAAGCGTTTTACGAAAATAATTATACGGTTATTCAATTACAAATTAAATAAAGAATACATTAAGAGTAAAAAAAACATGAAAAAAGTCTCTTATGAACAAACAAAAAAATGTATCGAATGAAAGCACTCTTGTGCTCGTTTATTTTAATATTTAGTGTCCCCACCGCAATGTAAATTAAATTTCATTTGCATTTTACGATTTCTGGCCCAACTTTTCCTTCTTCGCCGCTTCTGCCTCAGCTTCAGCCTTCTCGTACTTAGCGATCAAAGCGTCGACCTCGCCGCTGGATAGAATTTTGATGACCGTTTTATTGTTTTCCCGGGTGAGAACAGCCATCTCAACTGTTAGAAGATGAAAAGGTGATCGAGTTCAATCAAACAAACGTCCATCAAAACAAAAACAGGTTAATACTTACTCTTTTCAGACGTTAGCTTAGTCATGTCCAGGGTCTTTGAAAGAACCTTTACTGCCAAATCTTGAGCTTGTAACAGCGTAATATCGCTATCGCTTAGCTCCTGTTTCAATGCGGAAACTGCGGCCTAGAATGTTATTCAAAGAAATAATATAAGTAAACTTTATGACGAAATGCATCTGCAAGTAACATTGGAACAAACACAAACCGCCGAATTATTGCCAATACAAGTAGCCTTCCAGCCACCATAGTTTCCACTTGGGTCAGACTGATACAACTGGTATCCGTAGTGTTTGTCCCAACCCATGTACAGAATCGAGACACCAAACGGACGCTTTCCACCGTACTGCGTGTATGCCTGCTTCACGTCGCAAAGATGGGAAACCAGCTGCTCGCAGGGCATCGCTTCGCCGTAGTTCAGCTGATACCGTTGAGCGATAACTCGCAGCAAGTTAGTAAGCACATTTGCATCCGAGGTAATGCCGGCCACAGAGCAGACCATATCTCTACAAAAAGGAGAACAACAAGTTATGCTCCCCAAAAAGTTCCTTAAATGTCGTCATCGAAACATACTCGTTCAACTTGTAAATCTTTTCTGAGAAGATTACATTATCCAAAAGCTTGTTTGTGTTACGACGCTCGGCAGCCAACAGGATGCCGTCCTTTGCAAGGATTCCAAGCGACGTGCCGGCATGCGAAATAGCTTCCATAGCATACTCCACCTGGTACAGCCGACCTTCCGGCGAGAAAATAGTGGTTCTGGAATCATAACGACGGGCCTGTGGAGAAGAAGTGAGTTTGCATAAATTCAACACACTATAACCTCAAAGTAGTAAGCGGCATCACGGAAGCAAAAGGGATGTAAATGGTTGGCCTTTGCACTTAGGCAGCAGTATGAAGAGTGTACTTACCATTTTTAATTAGTTTTAACAATGGAAAGCTTTACTAAACTAAGTTTAATGATAATTGAACGTAGATCGATCCTTCGGATACAACGCAGCGACCAAAACAATTTCGGCGACTCAGCGTTGTAGAGTTGGCAGCATCAAATTGCACCCATAAGTCCGACCCGTTCCTGGCAATCTGATGAAACGGAATGGAATAAAACATTATTTGAACATGATCTATTACCGTGAGAACTATGTTCATTCTCTATATATTATAATATAGAACTATATTTGCTCTCAAAAATCATAAAATACATACAATTTCTGTGAAGATTCATACGAACCAAGTTGGTTCCTAATTCCGTTCTTCTGATGCCAACACTACAAACACAGGAGTTAATGAACTGTCATGTTGATAGCTGCCCCTATGAAAATAATCCCCCAAGCGGGAGCGCAATTTTTAAAAAATCTAACGAACACGTGTTGTACACATTTGATACCGACACAATAGATTGTAGAATTTCTGAATAGTGTGATGGGGGCATATGGCCTTAGTTGCCAGCCCTTTACCCTCACTTTTCCCTTCAGGTCTACATCACCAGGTTAGCTGGCGAAGGCCCAGGAAGTTGGATTCAACAGCCGTACTGGTGTAAATCCTCACAGACTAAGAAGAAGAAGAAGAATATTGTAATGAAAAAAGGTATACGAGAGACGAATTTATAGTGATTTATCTTAATTGTGTTCGTTTAATCAAACAAATTGTCTTGCTCTGCAAATGAAACCCTCAATTGTGCCTCTTTTCGTATAATATTAACATCTACGTAATAAGATACTATAAGTAAGATAATAGGATCTATTTTGTATGGAAGTCGTTCCTAGGACGGATAGAACAAATTTCCAATGATGAGTGCACCCACTAAATCACACAGTGATACGCATTTTTGTTTGACATTAGTTTAAGTAAACTGCCCATGACAGAGCTAAGATTAAAGGAACCCTAATTGATGTGACTTCCAACTCTCTAACCTAATCAATTTATATTAATTAAGAGGGACTTTGGGATTAACCTTACTTCCTAAACTATTATCTTTTACAGTTCGTACCTTCTTGTGGCTGCATCCATTTCATATTGGTTTCTATTGGTTCTCTTGGACAATTCCTATCATTGTCCAAAACAGAGACGTGCTTTCCAGCCAAAGCCCTCTAACCAGCATTGGTCGGTTACAATATCAAACAACAGCAGAGCATTAAAAGCTCACACTATTCAATTAGCATTCCGCAGAACGTGGAGCATTTATCGCGCGCGCGAACGGTTTAACGCGATGCTGCCAGAGCGAGACAGGCATTCGGGAGGAAAAATCGGTACGGAAAATCAGTTCAACCGGCGAATCGAAATCCCCTACCCCTCCTAGAGCAGGGATGCGCGATGCTTGCGGTCTATGCTGCTCGATGTGGAGAGCGCGATGGGCTCGACGCGGTAGCTCGGACGGAATGTTTATTTCAGTTAAATGCAAACGGTCGAGGTGTTCAAACGTCCCACGTGCGCGCTGCTCTACGCCTACGCCGGTGGCCGCTGAAGTGGTTTGAGCTCCAACGACTACAAACAATAATAATTGTGCGTTAAATTGGGCTCATCATAAAGCGAATTTCGAGTGAGGTGGTACACCGTGCCGGTCGATGTGTAGGGTAATGCTCCTCCGCTGGTGCTAGAATAAAGCAGATCATTCGCGGATCAACGGACTGGCACTGCGTCGGAGTCAGTCGTGTAGAATTCGTTGTTGTGTCACCTGGCTCGCAAGGCTCGTCTCGCAAAGGAAGTGATGTTAGGAGATTTAAAAATGAAGATTGTATAATAACGTTTCCAACGGTAAATTGAGCCAGCAACGTGAATCGGCGCGACAGTTTCCTCCAATGCGCACAAGTGCACCCGTGCAGCGCTGGATGTCATCGAAATCCCGAAGCTATGTGAAAAGTGAAAAATGTGGCCACCACGACTCCAACCACCGTTCCGCACAGCTGTTGACTGCGCCATGCTACACCTCGCTGCACTGCTGGCGATTATCTTGCTAGCCGCCTGCTACCACAGGCCCGTCCACTGCCTTCACCTGGATGTAGAAAAAGTGAACCACTTAGTGTTAGATAATACGAAGGTGAGAAGCTATGTTTTTCCCGTTTGTTGTGGATGCGAGGCCTGGGTTGTGCATGCATTCTGATTTTCGTTTCTTTAATTTGCTTACCACATGCACTAGCAGCTTCTATTATTTACAGTTAGTGCAACATTCATTATATTATCTTCAGGATCTCGCACGTTTCGTTTCCAAACAGTAGGAGATACTACACTTTTCCTTTCACTTCGGTTTCCGCCTGTTTTGCATTTTTTTTTTTTAATTGCACCGTAGTACCCTACAACTTATTTAATTCAAGTCAAGGTGCTATATGGAATACATTTTCATTTAAAATTATAAAAACTTTCAATTTACATCTTTTGCTTCCAAAATTTACATCTCTTGTGGCATATCTCTTGCCAGATTCTTTTGCGTGTCCCCTACGAAGGTCGTTAAATTGTCGAGGTCGTCGGTGAACGGAAAAGGGAAGCATCTCTTCATGCCAGGTTTAAACCTGCTAGACAGAAAAAAACACCTTCAAGTAATGCTTCCTCGTAGCTCCGTTTCCTCCTATTGTTTCGGTTGCTTTAAATAGTCAAACCATTTTATCCCACAATCCGTTCCGGCGGTATCTCGAGGCAATGAAGTCATTTATTCGTACTGAGAGTCAAATTTTATGGAAATGTTTTTTTTTTCAAACTAGGCAAATCAAAAATAAACTCGTTAAAAATCTAAGAATGTCTTACCCACGAGTTTATAAGTTTTTTGATCGAATGAAATGTTTCTAACATTCAATATAACGTGGCCGCTACCTTTGCCATTGTAACGGATTAGTTAACCAGCTTATGCTGCGAGCGGACTGTGGCCAAACGGCCACATCGCCCATGCTCGTGATGCTCACGCTCATATCGCAAAATATACATCGATTCAGAACGACCCGGCGGTACAGGTGGGCTGGTCGGGTCGCAGATCGGCGGTTTCAATGACCTGGATTCTAATTACACGCTGCCGGAGCCACGTTTGTCACACGAAAGTTTACTCAACTCATTGGCCCATCAATAATCGCGAATGGACGCCGGTCATTCACGGTGCGTTGAACATTCTGCCTGCTGCTGTAGGCTACGGGAGGGTGAGGAGGGAGGGGGATGGACTAGAAGGTTGATTGGCCTCGGCGGGTGGTCTCTACAATTGCCACCAGGATCATGCGTACCGTTGAGGTACAAATTCGTTTCTAAATTATCATCCACAACGACGTCACTCAACGGTCATTGGTGTGTTTATTCAAAAAATTTTAAATTGACGAATTTTCTCCTCTTGATGGAAAATTTTGCTGATTCATTTGTTTGCCGTAAACGCGCGTAAACTCTTAATCGCTCCATTCTTCCCCGACGTCGCGACGATTATGTGCTCCAGGCGTGGAAACATAACACTTCGTTAACGCCGGCATGTCATCCGTGGGAGAGCATGTTCCGAACGAGTTGCGGTCAAAGGCAGGATGATAGTTTTCAGGTGAAAATTCAAATTTGGACTCCCTCAACTCGGCAGGCTGTTCGAAACAATGGGTTTAGCATTTTAACATTTTTTATTTTCGTATAATTTGAATGTCAAAAGCTCCACAACGATATCTTCTTGCACTTTTCGCTCTCGATTTTGGGGCTCGTTCTAGTGAAGGTGATTCTCGGAAAGGTTAATTTTGTTTCGTATTTTGAATGTTAATGCTATTGTTTCGCTGTAACCTGCTGTGAACTTGACACACGTGTGTGACAGAGTTCTACTTTTAGTTTGGCCATTCATTCCGTTTTCGAATTCCAACCGTCAAGTTGGCCTTGATTGATGAAGATACTCCCAAAAAAGCATGTTGCAACCGCGCGAAACATTAAAGCTCCATCACTTGACTTAAAAGGATGTAAAAACGGTTTGTGCTGTTTCGGGTTGCATCCATCCGCCCATCACCATTGCAGCGTGTCAGCAATGTTGATTAACACTTTTCTTGCAACGATTTTAATGGGATTCCTCGGGGCACAACTAATACCTGCAGTTTACCGGTTTCACTGCCATCATTGAGCGATTGTGGTGGCACGATCTTGGCGTCTCCATTCAACGGCATAAGTGATCGTAAAAGTGAAATTGTGTGCCATGCTTGCTCCATTAGCTTTTATCGCCGGGCAGCATTGTTGCGCAGAGCGAAAACCCTCCCGAGATGTGAACGCGTGGTAATAGGTCCATTTTTCGCGAACCACCCACTCCCGAGTGGAAAAAAATAAAACAGCCCTGCGTAGGTTTGATTTATCGCCAGCCTTCAATCTATTTAGCGCCCGAAAGCAACCGGCGCTGCTCGGGGGTTTTCGCCACACCGAGCACCGAAAATGTAAATTTTCCGATTCCGTCCACCAAGAAAACAGCACGCGCCCGCTTCTAAACATTATCGCCCGGTGCGCATCGCGCTGGAAAACGGAACGGATTCTCGTCATAGTCTCACGGGTCGGTTGATGTAACATGCTCCATAAAAACCACCGAAAAATGTCTGTCTTTCGACAGACCATTCCAGACACTTGCCGTTTGTCGTTGAGGTATCGGGGGCTTAAAATCATCACCCCCACGCCGATGGCCGGAGCTTCTGTCGGATGGCTTACGCCTGCGAAGAAGCGACTGCCAAATGGTGTGACCGTCGCAATATATTGTACGACATTTGGGGCTTCTGTACCGTAACTCATCGCCTACCGTTTGTGATTTAGCTGTTTGCATCAGAATTTGGGCGGGGAGAAGTAAAAACAAAATGTAATTAGTGTTGCTTCTCACGGCAGACGTTTAACGCTGTACGAACAGACCAATAGTGTTTCTGCTAGAGATGATCTTCCTTAAAGTTTGGGGTCCGATCTCCGTCCGCGCAGAAGCAATGCAATTATATACACGTTTATTGCTCGACTGACTGTGCAGAAGGGTACAGTGTTTCCAACTCATCAGCTTCGGGCTCGGAAAGCTCGGTAAGTTTCTTTTTTTCTCTGTAGAACCCCTTTCCGAAACATATGTCATTGCGCCGCCGGAGTTTTATGTAGTGTGTCCTAGTATAGGCGCCACGACGAGTGCAGGTTACACCAACCGGAACCACGCGCGCATGATGTAGTTGACCGAACATCGCCGCAATCATCTCTAATGGTTTGTTCGTGTGCAGGTCACGAACGCCTCGGCTCGCGGACGGAAGGCGGGAAAATCGGTGCTACACGCATAATGTTCCGATCTATATTTTAGAAAACACGCACTGCCTGATGAGGGTGAAATGGAAATGCAATCAAACTATAAACACACACAAAAAAGGCGACTAAATCCAACCGGTGCGGCACGTTAATTTATGCGATGTTCTCAGCCCTGTTTAGCCGCGTCCATGTCCGCTCCCATTGCGCACTTGCGGTTGTAAATATGTATGTAAAACACTGGTCAACACTACCAGCTGTGGTAAAACAGCATCTTTCTTATTTAAATTTTCATTATCATCCCGTCAGCTCTCCGTGGCCCCGAGAGGTGGCCGGGGCAGGTGGTGGTGTTCAACTAGGGTAATTAGGATGGGCAGTTTATGGTTAGCTTTCGGTCCGCAGTAGAGCTACTTTTGGGGGCGAGCATTGACGACGATTTATGGCCATGAAGTTGACCTAGAAGAGAACTTAACCGGGCAGAATAAGGTTGCGTGGAGCCCAACTGACGAGGAGGTGAGAACATTTAGAACATACTTCCGCATTGGGGAAGGTGGACAATGCCGGTGCCGGTTCCCACAGTGACCTTCCGCCCAGTGCAGGTTCCGTCGGTTTTACTTTTCATTGGTGCGAAATGAAAATCGGATTGAAACTAGATTTTATTGTTTTGACTCGGAGTAATTCTGCCAATTGAAAAATACCAAAATTATTCAAAATGATAAATTAAATAAATTTCCTGTTTTCTGTTGGAAAAACACCGTCCTTTCAAATTTTTTTTTTTGTGACATCGATCGAAATAATAACTTGATAAAATTTTTAAAAAAACCGGTGATTTCAATAACGAGCCTAAGAATATTTTTAATTTCTTACTAAAACCACACTTTTACGTTCTGTAAAATGTTGAATGTATGTTTACATCTTTTGAACAATTTTCCCAAAACAACAAATGATCCGAAGTTTTAGAGAAAGGAGCCAATAGCCGTACATTTGACCTCAGGTTTAAATTTCATTTGACGCTCGAGACATTTTAAGCCAAGCTTGACACCGGGGAGAAAGGCCACATGCTAATGATAACCGGTGGGGTCTTCGCACCAATCTAACCTCCATACCCAATAGACCATTGCACAATGTACATTCATCAAAGCACGGATACAATGGACCCATGAAGGAAAAGAAATGTCCTAACCATTCTTTCAAGGTGCGCGCTCTCCGGTGCCTTTCTTTTCGCTGCATTCCATTAACTTTCTTCCGACCGATGCAGCTTGCAGCTGCAGCCGTAGAATGTTTGCGGTCGGTTTTCCGTTTGGTTTTCTCATGCCGCAGCGATGCAACGCTGCGATCTTCGCCGTCTCAAGCCATAACTTGGCAAACGATAGCCACCCATTAGAAGCATGCCATGATGATACCCTCTCTGCACGCCGGCGTGGGTGGCGATGATAACCGGCACGCGCCACAGCTGGATGGGAGGAGAGGGAGGCATTGTTTGTAAATGTGTGTATTGCATGAAATTTAACCTACAAATTGCTCGATGCCTCTGTTTTGTTCCTTTGTTGCAGATCGATGAAAGAAATTTGCATAATTTTCTCGCGGAACACGAACAAATGCTGCTGTTTGGCGACCGTACGGCCGGTGAGTATGCACAGGTGGCGCCGAGGACACGGTTGCAACACTTCGGTTAATAACGGACCGGCGATGCCCACCGGAAGGAGTTTTGATCGATTGACACATAGGCGTTTGGATCTGAACAAACGCCCACTGGACAAGCATCCATTGGTACCTGTTAGTGCGAAATCCGGGGAGGTCGTTTTTTGGCACAATAGTACAATTAACCCTGATATCTAGGACCAAACACTACGGTTGTGTACGACCAGAATGTTTTCTATTATGTATGGGAATCGATAGATTTTTGTGCTTAAACTTTAAACACAAAAATTCATCGATTCCTATGCAACGACCTACCCCGGTATGTTGGTCTACTATGTATGAAAAAGTATTTTTTACTTTTGAACTTTAGCGATTAGTTATAGTTTAGGTTTTAGAAAATGTTATATTGGGCTTTAGTTTAAATTTTTCAGAAACCTTCACGTGTACAAACATAATCTTGAACATAATTAATTATTTTTTCCCAGAAAGCGGAACTCTTCTAGCAACAGAATTGTTGCTTTTAAGTATTACAAAACACACCTGGATATATGGCCGTAGGTATTTGTGGTTAATTTTTGTAAAAGCAACGTTTAGGCTGTGAAAATTGGTATATATTGGCATATATTATGAATGTGTTTTATTTGTATTAAAATTGTATAAATTGAACTAAAATTACATATTAACAAAAGAAAAATAACCGCTTATTTTCACACCGATTAAAAAAATGGTAATATCGAAGAAGGTTAAAAAAACTAGCAAAAAGAAACCAGTTAATCTGGAAGATAAATAACGGAAGAAGTTTCAGAGAATACTTTACCATAACGGAAGAGTATTTTCTCCCATTGATGTGCACTTGCATTCGTTTTGGATGCTGCAATTGTGGATGGATTTGAGCAAACCCAACACCACTGTTAAGTAGTTTGGTACCAACCATTGGATTAGCTTGTCCAAAGTTCAAGTTCACGCCAGTTGGGTAACCGAACGTCTCGCGATCCGTTTGTGATGCACTGCGACCTGCCACAATAGTCGATCACTGCAACCCCTGGAACGTCCGCCCCGGATCGGTTTCGAAAAACGCCATTGTTCCTCCATGCACTTCAATGTTAACCAATTTGTTTTCCAGATGATTTCAAGATAGTTCATGTACGCCAACGAAAACGCCAAAGCAGGTCAGCGTCGGGTGGGGGATTTGTGCGGTTCAACATGAGCGACAGTGCCGGTGGTAAGCGGTCCCCAGGCGGGCATGGCGTGGAATGCCTTTGCTAAAGTACTGAACACTTTCCATTGCAGATGATAGCTTTTCGCTGCGACTGCAAAAGTCCGACATTCTGATCGATGAATCGTTTGCCTTCATTGAGAGCTTCGATAATGCGACGCAACTGTTGGACGATTCGTACGATCGAGTCCAGCGGTATAAGGATTGCTTCTATCGGAACGAGCGGGCGGCGTTCGATCTGTGCGAAGGCAACATCCGGGGTTTGATACGTTCGAACGCGTCCGATTTGGTGATCCATCCACTACCGGAACGGTTCGGTAGCGGGGCGCACGTCGTGCTGACCCGCAATAAGTCGCGGGACTCTTCCGGGGCGGGCCAATCTAGCGACCATTCACGTACCATGTTCGAGCCAGACATCACCGAAAGGGAACGCAGGCTACCCGGTGGCTTGATGGAGCGTCCGAGACCACGCCGACACATTACGGGCCACAGCGTTAAGGTGCCGGATGTGTTGCACATTGAGACTGCAATATTTATAGATAAGGACCTGTACCGGCACATGTCGAAGAACTATCCGAAAAACACCGAAGCCCACCTGATCCGGTTCGTGCTAGCGATGATAAATGGCGTGCAGCTGCTGTACAACCATCCATCGTTGGGCCACCCGATCAACTTTATCCTGAAACGGTTGGAGATACTGCACAACGACCCCAAGGATCTGCGCCGATCAAGCGACATTGATATCTATCTGAATAGTTTCTGCGGTTGGCAGCGAAAGCTCAACCCAATTTCCGATGCCGACCCGGTTCACTTCGATCACGCGGTTATCCTTACCGGGCTGGATCTGTTCGTGGTCAGCAAGAACGGGAAGGTGAGCAACCAGGTCGTTGGGCTAGCGCCGGTCGCTGGCATGTGCACGATCACTTCCAGTTGCACCATCAACGAGGGGAAACACTTTGAAAGTGTGTTCGTGGTGTCGCACGAGATTGGACACAAGTAAGTCTTGATGGAAAGTGCAGCCAGAAACTAGAGAACTCTTGCGAAAGGATGTTGATTTCCATTACAGCTTGGGTATGCGTCATGATACGTCGGATAATAACTGTGATCCCAGCTTGTACATCATGTCACCGACTTTGGGCAGTGGGAAAATTACCTGGTCCTCGTGCAGCCGTAACTACCTGAACACCTTTCTCAAGTAAGATTGTGTTTACTATGTGTTTTTACAAAACTCCAGTCTAAACTAACCCAAACTTTGTTACCAGAACGTCACAAGCGACATGTCTATTTGATCGAGGACACTACGGATCGTCACTGGATCACACCGGTGAAGGCAAGCTACCCGGGGAGCGATTCGATGCTGACCAACAGTGCCTGCTGAAGTACGGCAAGGACAGTACCAGATCAAAGTCCCAGGACCTAACCGACATTTGCCGCGATCTGCACTGTCAGCGAGATCGCTACACTTGGACGTCGCACCCGGCACTGGAGGGCACGAGCTGCGGGAAGTTGATGGTGAGTACGAATACGTAAAATTTCCTTTTCGATCTTTTCAACATTAATTCCTTACCTCACAGTGGTGTAGAAGCGGTGTTTGTGCCTCAAAAATTCCCGGTCTGACAATACAATCGACCGGGAAGCATATAACCGCTTTTAAAACAATCGATAAGAAAACCTTCATCGAAGGGTTAAAGTTCGCCAGCTTACGGCAGGACATTTCGAGAACGTTGAACACAATCCCGACCTGGGACAGCTGGAGCGAACCAACCGAGTGTGTTTCGGGATGTCTGTACGGCGAGTCGGGTAGATTGAAGGAGGGCAGTACGGGTTTACGGCAATTTTCCAGGAAATGTCTTGACAAACGGTGAGTGTTAAAAAGATGTTCCTTTTGTTCCCCTTATATAGCGTGTTTTACCGATACATTTTGTTTTCCGCAGTAAAAATTGTTCTGGATTTACTCGAAAGTATGAAGCGTGCATCGCCAAGCAGGTGTGTACTTAAGGAATCATTGGTTGTGTTTATTTTTCAAACCATTTTTTCCAATCGTATAGTGTTACAATATTGCTCGTACGACGATTCTGGAATTTTCCAACCAAATTTGTGGCCGTGCGAAGGAGTTTGATGCCGACATCATCGGATTCGGGCTGCAGAAGGTTGCCGAAGACCCGGAGGACTCGTGCAAGGTGTTCTGCGAGACCAAGTCTGGTGTACCGAAGACGAAAAGTTGGATCTACCCTGACGGTACGGCGTGCAAGGTACGGAACGGGGACTTTGACGATGCGTACTATTGTGTGAGCGGACGATGCGAACGATTTAGCTGCAACAATACCTCCAATAATTACTACCGCCTTGAGGCAACCGTATGTACCGAGTCTTACCAGTACGGCGAGCGTAACGGCAATAGCATACATCAGGAGAACGGACGGGACTATAAGAGTTTGCCGTTGAACCATCCAAATCAACCGAGCAGCCAGAATGATCGCAGGGTGGAAAGCTCAACACAAAACTCGGGTGAGTACAGGAGTAATTGCTGAAAACTTTTTACAACTTTTAACGAGCCGAAATTTTATAGTTCTAGAGGTGAACAACTTTACGGCACATAAACCGCACCCGGAAACGAATCGTTTCAAGGAAAAAGCGGACATTTTCGGCCGTTGGCAAGAGCGTCATTCCGAGTTCAACAAGTTGTCCGAGCTTCAAGGGCGTAAGCACAGCTGGGAGGTGAAATCGGGATGTCACTTCAGCTGCATGGAGCTAGGAAAGGGCGTGCAAATAGTTTCCTCATCGGTGGGAACCAACACAAACATTCAACTTTGCACCGCCAATACGATAGTTCGTGTCCCCGTAACCTACATCCTTCGCCATATCTATTCGCAAGGACACTGGCATGCTAACATTTATTCTCTTTGTCACAGGCATGTGATAAGGTGATGTCGACGTACGATTTTGCAACGCAACTTTGCAAACGATATCAGCAGAAGGTGACCGGTTTGTCCGGGATAGGCATGCAAATTGCACCGAGCATCGAAGATCCGGATAGGAGCTGCCGGGTCGCGTGCCAGGATACGTTTATACGGCACCGTTTCTATCTGGTGAATGGAGAGCAAGGGCACTTTCCCTTCGGGACGCGGTGCAACCACAACGAGCCGAACCGTTATTGTATCAATGGCAAATGTCTGGTAAGTTTTCTCAACGACAATCGGTAGCTTTGACCCAAATGAACTGAATATCGACCCCGCTTCTTGTTTGTCGTCTTGTGTATCGTTTCCTTACCGACAGCATTTCGGCAACGACGGCATACCCGTCAACGATTCTTACAATACTCTACCGAACATGCGGATTAAAAGGGCCCTCGAAACGAGGCGAAGCAAAAGGCACTTTGAGTACTTTGAACCGATCAACATTACAGAGCACATCAGTCAAGAATTTCTAGATAGTCTGATAGCGAGCATCAACTTTTCAAGAGAACGCAGTGAAAACAGTAACAAACCCAGAATTTTCGATGAATGAACATATTACTAATAATTTTTTTTTTAATAAAAGATATCATTTTAGAGGAGCACATCGATTTGAGGAATCCCGTTTATATCGACCCTTAAGCAAAAAGCCGTAGAGCTTCTTCTGCGTGATACCGAAACATACTGGCATGCAGCAATAGTTGCATGCATGGAACTGGTTATTTATTAATGATCCTTTTGTAATGTATTTATACTTTTATAAATGGTCCCAAAAACATTTTGGGGCCATATGCGTTTCAATAAATGTAAGGCAGTACACATTTCCAACTGTCGTTCTATTTTTAATAATAAATGATAGAAATTATTACTGTTTCTGTAGAATTCTCATTATTATATGACAAAGTATGACAATGATAAATGTTGTATGGCAATGTTGTAGTTTTCGAATGTGTAGTTGATAAAAATCGTATGAACTAAACAAACATGAGTTGAAATGTTGTGTTACGAAATCAATTGATTTAAACATTTATATCTTTATAATTAGACACACGCACAAAACATAATAAGCTACTAACAAATTGTCATAGAACAAAAGAAAAAATTTCCGGCGGATAATCTTTCCCAGGGTCAAGTAAAAGAACCTATAAAAATAAACATACATAGAACGGGCCACTATCGAAGGGCGCTTCGTAATTACAAATATGTACTGCTACGAGAGCATTTGTCTTACACTGCCAAGACTGGTTGACTTCATCCGATTTGGTTACTGAGGTAGGTCACACTCGATCAACGCATCCATTTCAACCCCCTTCAGTTTCGGGTGGGTTGAGATACATTGCAGCTTTGACGAGGAATATTTTAGCCACATGGATTTAACTCTCTTTTCCGACATCTTTGGCACCAGTTTTACAACGCTTGCTAGCCTTCGCACAATTGGTGCCAAATCATGCACACTGTAGTGCGTGTAATGTTCTACCGTGCGGTTCCAAATCTTTCCGGAAGAACCATTTCCTCCGCGAGACGATACGGGAAAGAGATACAGAGATATGTACAATGCGGCTGCAGCGATCTACGAAAAATATATTAAAAAACAAAACATTCGTATTACTGATCTTGATGCCATTCTATTAACTTAATTAACCTACCTCCGATGGCTTGTAATGAGCGGTGCTGTAGTCCACACTGGCGAGTTCGATTAAATATTTTGCCAACACATGGTTAATGTCCGATGCTTTGGCGGCCTTCGAAAACCGCCGCAAAAAGTGCGTTGGGAGTGGTTTGCCCAAGTTGAAGTCTAACTGCTTAACAATCTCCTTTTCCATATCCAGGATTTGCTGTTTCTGGTACGTGTCGTCGGTAATGAAGACGTAATCATGGATCTCTGGTGGAAACAGTTCCTCATACTTCGAAGCAATGAACATTGCGGTCACTCCGACAAGCTGAAGCTGCCTTTTGGGGACCGTTTTCACTTTCTATACACGCGAAAAATGAAACATGCTTAGGGACATATACAATAAACCAACATCTACGTCGTACTCACCTGTAGATAGCGATCGATCAGCGATACTGTCATGTGGTAGGTGTCAATCTCGAGCTTAAACTGATGGTGCACTTCGTTAATCCAATCGATCAGAATGGTTCGCATCTTGTGGGTGACCTATAAAGAAGTTAAAGACGTGAAATTGGCATTGAGGTATTCCTCAACATATACCATGTTTGAACAAATCGATCTTACCTCTTTTTGACCATCAAGAAAATTTTCCTGCAACTCGTATCCTGGAGTACTTTCCAATCTGTTCAGATATTTGTAAATGTCGTTCACATATTCAGACAACAGAGCTGGGTTCGCAGCATCGTTAATGTCAATGTTTTCGATGCCTTCCAGCAACTTTTGCGAATGCGTATCCAAACGTTCCGTTTTCTATATTGTTTAAAGAAATAGAACATTTTAACGTACTGTTCTTACACTCACCATTAAAGCTCACTTACCGCTGCCAAATTTGTTGACTGGGCAATGTCTTCAGTGGAAGATGCGGAGCTGCATGATGTTTTCTGTTGACCCTTCCGATTCTGCTTCGCTAGCGAACGCAAAGATAGCTGACTCTCTTCCCGTTTCAAGCCTACATGTTTAACCTCATTGCCTTTGTTTAATTGCACTTGTACTTTCACAGCCTCCTGAGCTGTTGACTGAGTCTTGGCCCCGGTGATGACGACATGTTTTACATCAGCTGCACTTTTTGATGCATCTGAGCGTGTAATGGGTTTCTTCGTCACGGCTCCTACCGCCACATTTTCGGTTTTCTTCCATCGGGTATCGACGCGAGGTTTGATGTTCTTCAACGTTGGGTTTGCTGCTTTTAAACTCGTTCCTTTGTCAGTGCCCTTTACCAACAAATCCTGAGATTCATGGCGAAGAACTCTGTTCCCAAGCTCTCCAAGAACTGGTCGTCTGGCGGCAGCTACCTTCTTCAATCCTTCATTCTGGTGGGAAGCGGCGTGGTTCTAAACAAAAGAACATTTTGCATTAAACGACTTTAGGTTCATCATTGCAGCGTCCTGCACAAGATGGCCTCGACAGCCATCGTCAATACGTTCTAGCATCGAATCAAGAAGCCATTGCCGGGCCAATGGCGTCATCTCGAACACTTTCGAGCGACCAACTTACCTCATCGATTCTCATAATACGCGACATTTTACAGGTAGTAGAATCAGCCTTCACGTACCGTTAAAAACACACGATTCAACGCTGGATTGCTCTTTAAATGGACTAAAAACCGCCTCAAATATACACAGCTGTTTAACCCGCCAACTGTTCACAGAATGATGAGACCGGGACTGTCAGCAAAACCGTTGAAATTCGTATGAAAACGAAGAGAGATTGAGATAGAATGAGCGTTTTTAAATCTATGCCTGCTCCTCTCACTCAAAACAGTGCGTTTCGCGTGCGTTTTTCATGGCGATTCAAATTTACAGTTGCTTCGTACATCTATCGTATCGATAGAAAATTAAATTAAATTAAATTCTTACCTGCTATCCGTACTTACATCGATATTGAATTCATCCTTACAGTTAAATTAATACGGTTATCTCAAAAGAGATTTGTTGACCATCGTAATGATTTCCCATCTTGTTCATGCAATTGAAAAATCCTGTTCACAAAAATAATACTTTCATTTTGTATTTTGATTTTTTTTTTGCGAAAACCTGCACCTCGAAACAACACAAGCATATCTTTCAATTATGCTAAAGAAGTTTGGAGACGAACATGCTCGTGCGGACATTTTGACAAATCTTATTTACTGTACAAACCTAACGTTGCGCGAGGTTCATGCAGCCGTGTTTATTCGTACGATATTAAAAATAGTATTACATCATTATCATTACTTTTTTTATCCGTTTTCCTGAGAAATTTTATTCAGGTAAAAAATTAATATCGATAGAAACACAAAGCAACTGTCAATTTGAATCGTCAAGAAAAACGCACACGAAACGCACAGTTGAGAGTGAGAGGAGCAGGCATAGATTTAAAAACGCTCATTCTCTCTCAATCTCTCTTCGTTTTCATACGAATTTCAACGGTTTTGCTGACAGTCGTCCTATCGCATCATTCCGTGCGCCGTTGGCGTGTTTAACAGTTGTGTATATTTGTAGCCTTTTTTTGTGCCGTTTGCGAAGAAGTGCAACTTAGGAACGAAGACTTCTTACCGTATCGTGAACACTGATTCTACTACCTGTAAAATGTCGCGTATTATGAGAATCGATGAGGTAAGTTGGTCGCACGAAAGTGTTCAAGATGACGCCATTGGCCCAGCAATGGCTTCTTGATTCGATGCTAGAACGTATTGACGATGGCTGTCGAGGCCATCTTGTGCAGAACGCTGCAATGATGAACCTAAAGTCGTTTAATGCAAAATGTTCTTTTGTTTAGAACCACGCCGCTTCCCACCAGAATGAAGGATTGAAGAAGGTAGCTGCCGCCAGACGACCGGTTCTTGGAGAGCTTGGGAACAGAGTTCTTCGCCATGAATCTCAGGATTTGTTGGTAAAGGGCACTGACAAAGGAACGAGTTTAAAAGCAGCAAACCCAACGTTGAAGAACATCAAACCTCGCGTCGATACCCGATGGAAGAAAACCGAAAATGTGGCGGTAGGAGCCGTGACGAAGAAACCCATTACACGCTCAGATGCATCAAAAAGTGCAGCTGATGTAAAACATGTCGTCATCACCGGGGCCAAGACTCAGTCAACAGCTCAGGAGGCTGTGAAAGTACAAGTGCAATTAAACAAAGGCAATGAGGTTAAACATGTAGGCTTGAAACGGGAAGAGAGTCAGCTATCTTTGCGTTCGCTAGCGAAGCAGAATCGGAAGGGTCAACAGAAAACATCATGCAGCTCTGCATCTTCCACTGAAGACATTGCCCAGTCAACAAATTTGGCAGCGGTAAGTGAACTTCAATGGTGTAATTAAGAACAGTACGTTAAATTGTCCTATTTCTTTAAACAATATAGAAAACGGAACGTTTGGATACGCATTCGCAAAAGTTGCTGGAAAGCATCGAAAACATTGACATAAACGATGCATGGAATCCGATGTTGGTTTCTGAATATGTGAACGACATTTACAACTATCTGAACAGATTGGAAAGTACTCGAGGATACGCATTGCAGGAAAATTTCCTTGATGGCCAAAAAGAGGTACGTAGAGTTAAATGGCCCAATCTATATCGTACTGAATAATGGCTCTATTTTTTCACAGATCACTGCTAAAATGCGAACCATTCTGATCGATTGGATTAACGAAGTGCACCATCAGTTTAAGCTCGACATTGACACCTACCACATGACAGTATCGCTGATCGATCGCTATCTACAGGTGAGTACGACATAGATGTTGGTTTATTGTATATGTCCCTAAAAATGTTTCATATTTCGCGTGTACAGAAAGTGAAAACGGTCCCCAAAAGGCAGCTTCAGCTTGTCGGAGTGACCGCAATGTTCATTGCTTCGAAGTATGAGGAACTGTTTCCACCAGAGATCCATGATTTCGTCTTCATTACCGACGACACGTACCAGAAACAGCAAATCCTGGATATGGAAAAGGAGATTGTTAAGCAGTTAGACTTCAACTTGGGCAAACCACTCCCAACGCACTTTTTGCGGCGGTTTTCGAAGGCCGCCAAAGCATCGGACATTAACCATGTGTTGGCAAAATATTTAATCGAACTCGCCAGTGTGGACTACAGCACCGCTCATTACAAGCCATCGGAGGTAGGTTAATTAAGTTAATAGAATGGCATCAAGATCAGTAATACGAATGTTTTGTTTTTCATTTTCTTTTTCGTAGATCGCTGCAGCTGCGTTGTACATTTCTCTGTATCTCTTTCCCGTATCGTCTCGTGGAGGAAATGGTTCATCCGGAAAGATTTGGAATCGAACGTTAGAACATTACACGCACTACAGTGTGCATGATTTGGCACCAATTGTTCGAAGGCTGGCAAGCGTTGTAAAGCTGGTGCCAAAGATGTCGGAGAAAAAACTGAAGGCTACGTGGCTAAAATACTCATCCTCTAAACTGCAATGCATTTCAACCCATTCAAAGCTGAAGGGGGTTGAAATTGATTCATTGAGCGAGGGTAAGTTGGTAATGTAATGGTAATGAAGACGAACTATTTAAGGTGTAATAGTTGTTGTTGTGTGTGACTTAACTGACGACATAAACATTGTTGTAAGGTGAATTGTGAAAGAGTTTTAGAACATTGTGAGTTTTAGAAAGACAGTCAAATTTTTGTTTTGTAATGCCACGTACTTGTAAAACTTAATACGCAAAGAAAAACTGCAGAAAAGAAGTCTCATTATGCATTCCTTGTTGTGGGATAAAAATCCCACAATATGACTGAATAGGAATAGCATAAATTTTGAATTGTTACATCGACTTCAAACTAATGAAGCGCATGGTTTTACTCGTGTACTTAATTTTGTAATCGTAGGTAAATCAAACGTAGATATCATTGGACATCTAATCAATAAAAAATGATAAAGTCCCATAGAAGCAATATGCTCGTTATATGCAGAAATTGAAAGAAATTGGTACAGGATTTTTCTTGGCAGTTGCTCTAAATGGTTGCGTTTTTCATGTAGTTGAATTGTGTAGTTAAACTTTTTTATGTTTTTACGATTTCACTCGGATATTGAAACGTTTATACTGATTTGTCTCTTTTGTTTCAATTTATTATCACTTTTTTCACAACTGAAACTCAAACTCAAACTGACAACAAACTCCTTTATAAAAAATTGAGCAAACTTTCTTGCAAGCTACATATGCAGTCGGATATGAAATAGCGTAATGTTCCGAGGTTCCGATTTATTTCGTTCTGCAACAATAACAGTGAAATTCTTTAATGACCGCAGAATGATTGCATTCATTTTTAATTCGGGTCTCGCGCTTTTTAAATTAGATGCATATGCTTCGAGCGGTTCTGTAATTGACTACGTTCGAATCGCGCCTTTGTCAAAAGAAAGCCGTCTGCTCGCCGCGTTGGGTGCAGTCCATGCGACAATTTGAGACAACGGCCAGCCATTGTCCGTCCGTGGTCCCATAATGGACCAAGATTTATTTACTTATCAAAGATGTCACTTTATTATGGCTTAATTTACACTCATCTGGTATCGTATCCTCCAGCCGTCCGGCAGCTTCCATTCGTTTCGATTTCAATGATAAGAACGATCAGCTCGGAGGACACCATGTACATAAGTGTAACGGCGAGCGTCAACGGTATCGGGTCGGTTTGGTCCACATTCTGCTGGTAGGGCCCGCCTGCCGTTGCGGCACCGTGGCAACCCGTGTAAAAGCACACAAACACACCAGCACATAATTAGATCTACATTTTTAAATGAAATAATGACGATAATGGGTGACAGCTTTTCATATATATTAACTAACAACCGTCGAGTGCAGCGGAAAGGAAGACGACGGAAGTTCGCAGAGGCGCAGGGACGCCGCAATGGCTTCCATTTATGGGTGCCACTCATTGGTCATCCGATGTATGCGTTTGGATTGGTAGTGCTGCTATTAGGTGGTTTTGATTTCATTGTCACTGATGCCGAAATGAATGCCGTCCCACTGGGATGCTGAGATACGTCGCAGCGGTGGCTGGACGATCGGTTTGCGGATGTACCATACCACCCCATACCGTACCCCGTACGTCGGCGTGGAGATGAAACGTAAATCTGGTCCGATGTGATTATCCGATGATGAGCGCGCCTCGTGGAACGGGACGGGGATACTGGACGGGTTTGGGCCGCGATGGGTTTTCGTATCGCGACAGCTATTTTACGGGATGTTATTCATTTAACATGAACGATTTCAACCGGAGCGCAGTTGGTGGTGGGCCGTTGTCGTTAATTTCAGTTGATTGTGTTGATGAAAATGTCTGCCACTGGACCCGAGCTGAACGGTGTTGTTTCTTGTTCTAGAGTCGTGGGCAATAATGATGAAAACTCATCTTGTTTGGTGTTATCTTGTTATAGAGTGATTTTCTTGTACGAACCAGTCACTTGAGATGATTAAGGGCTCTATCTATTTTCTAATGACTCGGTGTTGCGGCCACGATGCAAAGCTGTGATTGTCTACAATACTCGATAAACTTTCTAGAATGTCGCCGTATGAAAGAAGCCACTTGTCCATCGCATCTGATTGGATTATTTTCATAATTTCGTTTCGCTTCCACTACTTTCAGTAAACAATAATGATGATAAATTTTTATTTTTTATTTTAGCTTTGAACCATTTGATGTAGAGTAAATTATTCATATATACGTACTCTCTGTAATACAATTTTAAAAACCTGGTAAAACGAAAACGTGGTTCACGCGCGTCTGGCGCGCCACAATTCTCATCGAGGATCCAACATGATCGCGATATGATGTTGATCATTCAGCGGAAGGGATCGCTGGGCAAAGCGGAGATGATCAACAATGGCGTGAGCCCTCAATGTGTGTATGTGCGACATCATCAGCCACACGTGACGCCGCAACACGGTGGTAGTGGTGCGTACGCGAACAAAAACACGAATTTTACCGCTCCGCGAGTCTCGTGGTAGTGTTGGAACGTTTCGCGGGGTAGCGAACCGATCTTCGCGAGACTCGCTGCTCATTCATAAACAAACCACCGGCGCGCGTGGATCGAGGCGCGTAACCACGCGGAGGAGCGCACGCCCGACGGCGGCGTGCTCTGGGCCGTGGGACCACTGGCCATGGTCCCACGGCACTACCACGGTTAGTGGTGTGTTAGTGTTTAGGAAAAACAAAAATGTTTCACATTTTACACTTTCAGTGTTCTTTATTCTTTTTATTATAAAGTAAGGAAGTTTTAAAAAGAGTTGTGTATCGATTAGTTTTACGCATTGCTTTTAAGTGTAGTGTTCCATCACTCCTTCAACTTCTGTTCGGCGATGCATAGCATTTACGCAAACAGTACGTGTTAAAACAAATTGTGTCCGACATGTGCGTTCTTTTCGTGTACTTTTCCCTTCGTCGGTGTTGTGCAATTTCCCAAATCCAAGTTGGCAGTGTTTATCCACCGTGCGTTTGCTTGCGAAGGTTTCGTATCGCAGCAACCATCGAAACGCCGAGGAAGGACCAACCGAGCAGTCCCGGAAATTGATGCGATCCATCCGTGTCAGTGAATTATTTCGTCCGATAATCACCCGTTTGCCCTTTAATCGTCGCCATCGTGCCAACGGCTGGCTAAAGGTGTTCTGGCGCTCATCCTTGGGGACGCACGGTTTCGCTGGGGTGGAATTAAAAAACCCCCCCGCAGAATCACCGCCGATCACAGGACCGCTCCATCACATCACCAAGGAACCTGGAATTGGAAGCGCTCCTGCCGATGCTGCACTTCACCAGCGGCGGATGTACATCGTTAATTTGGGAAATTTTCGGCGTTCTGAAAGGTAAGTGTAATTATGTGTGCCTATGGTGTGTTCTGTTTCTGTGTGCTTTTTTTCCCCACCTCCCCATCGTCGTGCATTCTCATCTTCTCGTTAATTCCCGCCGAACGCGTAATTATTGTCAATGAAAAAGCATACGCACGGTCGAAGGAACGGCCGCATGGTGGGGCGTAATGTGAACGGGATGCTTGAACGGGCCCGAAAGAAGAGGCTTGATGAGTCGCGCCGGGAGTTGGTCGGACCTGCCTGGGTGGAATGTATCGAAATCGTGCTTTGCGGGGAAAAATAAACGAAAAAACACAATTTCAAATCATCCAACAAACGTCTCGTCGGGTTAGGTTGGGTGTTTAAAACCTTGAATTTCAATGCTCAGTGTAACCGATCGTTAAAATTTAAAGAGCCGTAAGGAGCAGCGGAAGAAGCAAACGGGAGGAAAATAAACCACGCACAGACAAAGTTAACTTTAGTTTTTTTTCATTTCAGTCCAAGTATGCATATGAGGCAGGAACCTTTTCTCGCCGGATTGGCCATGGACGAACTGCAACAAACGCTCTCCCAGAGCGCTTGCCAAAGAATACTAATGCGCCAAATGAGCGTGCCCGGGCTTCTAATCATTTTAATAATTTGTTTTCAACATGAAAACTAATTATCTACTCCCTTTTCTGCTGATGAGATTTCATCTCGGTGGTGTCTGTTCCCGCTGCCGGTGCTGCCCTGCCCGGCATCTTTAATAGACACTTTATGGACATATAGCTGGCCACAGATCTTTGCTTCATTCCTTTCTTTCCATTCTTTCTCTCCGCTCCCGGTGTTGGATGGTGGGGCACGAAAATTCACGAAACGAAAACATCTCAATTAAATGTGTACCTTCACCAAGGGGTAATTATTAGTAATTATTATTTTTGTATGCCTCCCGTTTTTGCTCCATAATTTCTTATAGCTTCTCCTGCCACGTAGTGCTGGCTTTTTCCATCCATTGGCTAGGAAGATTATTTTGGGACTTTTTTTTCGTACGGGGGCTTATTTAAGTTCTTCATTCCCTCCAACTCGGCCGCCCTTATCCTGCTACCACTACTGTGTTCAATCTTCTTTCGATACGTTCTTAGATTCGGTTCTTGCCCCGATCGATCGTACATCGATGCTCGTTATTGAAGTTTTGGATTATTACCGATCATAGATCGAATTATGGCCGGTACGGTCTAACGGTTCTAGCACGTTCGTCTAATTGGATTGCTGCTAACGAGAGTTAATGCTAGGTGTCGTACCAGCGCCTTTGATTTTAAATATTGAGCAAATAATTGATCAGAAGAAATAACCATTTTGTTTGTTTTGCACGTGCGTTTTTGCTTTGCTTTTCTAGAAATTTGTTGCCATCACTGTTCTTCAATTCGGTACTTTATTTTAATTTTAAAACTCATAGGAAAATAAATTGACATGATCGATTTAGGGCAACTTAAGAGTTTTAAAGGAAACATTTATAACTATGGTATAAATAAATCTCAAACTCGCATTACCCCATTTTTTTTGTATGTGGACTTATTTGTTTGGTTTTCATGTAACTTTTTTTTCATGTCAACTTCACCAATGTAGAGAAAATTGTTAAATTTTTCAAAACATCACTGCGGATCATCCCTTAAAGAATTGTTACTCGGAAATATCCTGGTCGGAACAGTCAAATTAGAATAAACGGCCGAATGAATTAACTAGCTGAAATAAGTTGCGTCTATTATTTTCTAAATTGATTCCGCAAATAAAATGCCTTAAAATTTTAACAATTATTGCAAGATAGAAAAGCTCTGTTATTTAAAACTTTACGTTTAACGATGAAACATACTGACCTGCGAGTATCATTCCCTCTCTCAATTCTACTAAAAACCGTTTTCACGTTGAGGTTACAGTAAACAAACAAAGTTTCGATAAAAAAACTCTAGTTGATTTTAGACCTGAACTGAAGTTTATTAAAAAACATATAAAATAAAATGGTTGTCAAAAGCGGAGAAATAGCTTATGAGCATAAAGTAAACGTATTACTTTTTGAATATTTTTTAATTCTTGCTAAAAGATTTATATTAGTGTTCTCAACACTATGCGAATTGCAGAAAAGAATTATACCAATTAATTTCTTCATAAAATGGTTATTTCATACCGTCGGTAAAAATGGGTTTCCTCAAACTTCATTTTAAACATGACCCATTTCTTATCGAATCTAAGGCGGGCAATTTCTTGAAGTGAATTACTGACTTGAAGTAACTTTATCTTAAACCTTAGAGGGGTTTCCCTTTGTGTTTGAACATTTTTCCATTACCATCACGCAACCTCTGTGATCGTATGGATGCTGTTTTTATTCTTGCCCGCCATTAAGGGATGGATTGTGCATCTCAGCCTTTGCGTACAAGACGGTTTTAATTGCGACAGAGAAATTCGCCGCGGGTCTAGATTTCTAGAGCTCGCAAACATGACTTTGCGGAAATCGTCTGATACATCCACTGGCGAGCGGTCGATCGTCGGTTCAATGGCTTTTGTACGGACGGTGTTTGATCAGCAACCCTGTTGGCACGCGGGGAGGAAGTGTAAAAGTGCAGCAGGGTTTTCCTAGAGCATCGATCAATACCTTCGCTCGAAGGTGTTTGTGTGTGTGTGTGTGTGTGTCCAGATTGGTGCCTTATTGTTGCCGTCCGCCGATGATTGCAGCCGGTTTGTGGCGCGCGAAAAGTGCATTGGATGATGCAGCGGAATCCGGCCCTCCACAATCAGCGTGCGCGGATTGATGTCGATCCGGATTGCTCCGTATTCCTGCGGAGGAGTGATGGGGGAGGGGTAGGAGTTTGATATCCACCCCACGGGGTTAGAACGATATGCAGCGTGCCGTTTGCCGGACCCCGGTGGTGGCTGGCCGGTAATTATATATTTTGAGGCAGGCAAAACAATTTTCAATAAATAATAATGCTTATACGATCGTGGAGCTCCAATAATGAGTTTGCACCGCGCCGCAGAGTGCGCCCGCGGGTGCATCTTCGACAGGACGAGGACGCGAAGATGGCTTGGCTGCTTGGCTGCGCGAACAAAAACAGGGAAGGAGGCCGAAAGAATCGATCCACCCAAGGAGGCCCAAAGCAAACCCCGGTGTGCGGCGGACTTTATTATTCTTGCTTAGGTTTGAGGTCGTAAAGGGCGCACGAGGGTCAGAGTGACGTGGAAGAAGGGGAAAAAGAGGGAGAGAGACGTGGAAAGAAAGATGGAGAGTGCGAATGAGCTCGACTTTTCCACATCTGTCCCCAGGCTGTTCGGGGTTTCGCGCTGGCTGGGTCGTTCCGTATGCCCGCGAGTGAAGCAACGAATCCCTTATTTTGCACAAAACAAATTAACATTCCAAATATGAATTAAAAATGCAAACGAACCCGGACGATGGCGGTTCATTTGGGTGCCCGTTCTCACAATCCGTCCTCTCGATGGTCCCTCCTGAGGGGGCAGGGACGCGTGCATTACTTGGTCCCTGTTTTTCAATGAGCATTAAGTGGTGGACCGTAGCGAACGAAGCCCGAATCATAAAGGCACATGATTTAAGTCATGTCAATTTCAACGTCGTTCGTTCGGGGTAAAGCGGGAACGAACTTTTCTCTACCTTCTACTTATTTATTTTGTTTTCTTTTAACGTTCTGCACGTGAAGATCCTCCCGTTCCGCAAACCTTCGGGACGAGGTGTGACAATTAAAATTGAATCCCGGGGCAGCTTCAGCGCAACCCGAAGGACACTACTCCCCCGGCACGACTTGAGCGCGGGAAAGCAACCGAGCCTACCAGTTGAGTATAAATAAAACTCAAACATAAAATATGATGCCCAACTGCCATGAGTCGCCGAACGCGCCGGGCCCTTGCGGGCGGAAAAAAGGAAAAGGAAAAACCAACCGTATGAATGAAGAACCGAAGCGAGTGTGAAGAAAGGGCCGGGTAAGGTTAAACAGCCGCGCCCTCAGTGCGCCCTCCACGGATGTCTCGAAGCGTTCGTTCGGTCAGCTTTTATATTGTTCCTCTTTTGCCTTTCCGAAGATTCTTTTCAGTCGGACCTTTTTGGTGCGCGATCGCCATCGTTTCGTTCGCGGGATTTGTTGGCCCGGTGCTTCGGTGGCCTCCGGACGCACTTTTGTTTGAAGAAATCCCTCCCTCTCTCTCTCTCTCTCCCCCCGCCGTTCCGAGGGCGTTACGGGTGTTCGGAAATAGCGGCGTACCGTGGGCCTGACCATTTCATCGCCCTGTCACCCCGTGTTGCTTGCTGGTTGCTGCCGAGCCTTTGGGGCCGAGCGAATGTCGAGAGCGCGTGAATTAATTATATCATTTCGATGCCGTAAAAAAGCGATCATCACTCCCAACCCACCGGTATCCGATTTTTTTTTGTTACCGTTGCTTTCTTCATTTCATCTCTGTTTTGGTTCGTTTGCGTCTGCTTGCGTCCGGGCCGAAAGGATAAAACGATCTCTCGGGCCCTTACGAGCGGCTTGTTATGTGTGTGAGCGCGCGCGCGCGTACAGGCAAGTAACGGGCAAGACGAAACGAGGGGGAAAACTGGAGCATAAACATATACGGTGCAACCCGGGAACGGCCGGGAAACCGCGTACACAACACACCACCGGAAAGGGGGTGGAGATCATTTGGTGGCTAATGGACAGACCCTCGATCGTTACTTGTGTTGAAAGTTGTCAAAAACAAAGCAAAAAAAAATCGCGATAAAAATAAAACCATCCCCCAACGCGAGGAGGAGGAGGAAAATGGCTGCTGCCATTGTTGCACCGCGCGTTGCACACACAATTGCGCACTGGCGAAGATGATGCAGAGGCTGGCTGGAGCGAAACGGCTTTTCCCCATTTTCTTTCTTTTCGGCGTTTTACCATTTTTTTTTGGTTTGTGAAATGTTCATTTCAAGCGAAAAATGCGCGATTTTAACGCGCCTTTGTTTTAACCAGCGCACTCGGAGTCTCGAAGTTATATGGGGCTTTGGTTTATGACGGGGATGCTGGGCCCACTCGTGCTCGAGCTGGCCCTGAATGAACCGGGCGCAGGCTTCGCCCATGGTCGTGCGGATGGCTTTTTGTCCCCTTTTGCTCGCTTGATGATGGCCGCCGGCAGTTAAAGAAATCGATCCGATCTGATGATGATGCTCCCTTGCTGGCGGCCTTTGTTCGGTGTTTAATTGATCCTCGCGCCCGAAATTTGGTGACTTGCAGGCGTTTGTTTTCTTTTTTGCCTGGTTTGAACAAGGCGAAGGCGAAGATCGAACCGATCGGGTTGACAATGAATTTATTTTCTTCGTCGTGCGTTCGTACTTTCTTGTCGACTTTGGACGTTGGAAATACACTGCCCGCCGCGGCTTTAATGCTGCCTTGTGAATGAAGTGTAACAACAAAAATAAGTTAAACTGTACGGTTTGATTAAATTTTTAGCTACAACTATGGATACATGGTTTAACAAAAATATTTAGTTCAAATTAAGATAAGTTGTTTTTATTGTTTTGCGTTGTCGCATATTTCAGGGATTTAAGTGGTTAAATCCAGGTGTTATTAAAGTTGTTTTCAACTTTGTTCAGCTATTTATTTGAAGTTTTGTGTCACTGTTCCATATTGACAATTACCAGGCCTAAGGTCCGCTTTGGTATCTTGTTGTAATTTATTGACAGCGAGTGTTTTTAATATTTATGCTCAAAATTAACCAATGAATACCACAGTTTTTCGCTTGCACCGTCCAAATATCGCAAAGGGAAAGAATCATACCGGAACTTCTTTACTCCTGCGCAGATTCACCGCGTTCTGTTTGGTGTCCTTACGGTTCTCTTTTCCCCGTGTCGTTTCGGAGTGTTTGATGACCGTTTTTCCTCTTTCGATTCGTTTGTTAATTTTTAATATTTGTTCCTGTCCGCTTGAATTTCGCCTTCTTCTTTTCCTACTCCCCTCCCCCGAAGAGCGGGGGTTCGCGCGCGCGCGCGACGACGATGTTCGCGGCCACATCGTGCCGTGTCGTCGTGTGGCGGGCGGCCCCAGTGGGTGCATATTTTATGTGTGCGTTTAAAATAATAAATATTGGAATCATCATTATCTCCCGATCGTGATCATGATTGTGGCCGCGGTCTGCTGCCCGGCTGAGAATAAACTTGCCCTCAACTAGAATACACGTCGCCCGCTCTCTGCGGTGTGTAGAATGGTTTTGAGTAAGGTTTTGGAAATATTTATTCAGATACAGGACAGAACAGCAACACACAGCACACACACACACACACACACACACACACACACACACACACACACACACACACACACATACACACACACACACACACACACACACGAGATGGGTACAGGTTTGTGGCAAATGTGACTCCAAGAAGGTGTTGTTGAGGCAATTTCTTCAGGTTGGGTGGGTGGCCGGCGAATGCAAAGCATGGTACGGGTATACCATTTGCAGCTGAAAAGGGAAAGGCAGAGAGGCAGAGGATGAGCAAAAAAATACACACACACACAAACACACATCCCAACGGAAAACCCCGCGGGTGAGCATCGTCATGAGCCTCATCTCATCGATATTTTATGCCGACCAACCATAACCTCCAACGGGACAAGAATGGTCCCATTCATTCGCTTCGAGTTTGGGGTTCGAGCTTCCAAAGTGAGGATCGTCGCGGCTACGCTAGGCTTAATCCGATCTATAACAAGATTGGAACACTGCCCGGGTGGAGGAGGTAGATTGAATTGGGAAAAGATCTCGTAACGGCCGAACTGGAAAGGAAGAAAGCACGCGCTCAAACTAGACAGAGTGATAGCGAACGGATCGAAGATGTGTTGTTTAACATCTCTCCGCTTCTTTACGATCTTCCAGCATGATTTGGGTCCGAACACCGATTGAATCATCGGTCGCGAAGTGTTTGGAAACCCATTTGTTTCGAGAACCATCAAACGCTCCGGGCACAGGGTAGAACGGCGACGCCGGTGGTGTCATATTGGTTTATGGTGGCGCATAAGCGAGAGAAAGATTCTCGAGATTCAATCCTCCCGAGTCAACCCACCCAACGAGGCTTTAATGCGAGTGGTGGACTTTCTCTACGAAACCGTTTTTTGTCTAGCGGCAAATTGGTGGTTATCTACCTTGACATGCCCCTAGGCGAGTCGATGTAGTTTTCCCAGGGCAGAGGTCCCTCAAACGAGCTCGGAGATGCATACGATTAACCGTCGGGACATGGTGTGATACAGCGGTACCTTTTTTTTCCATCCCCGATCGAAACGACTTGGAAGGAATGCCAGCTAAAGACTAAAGGTTTCCCAAACGGCCAGACATTGTGCCGGCTTTTGGGGCTATAATGTTGCATGATTTATCGTGGAGGTAAACGCTTCGGGAGTACGTGGTGGGTGTTCCGGGTTCGGTTGGGTTTGGATGAGTGATCGGTGAGTCATCGGAAGCTATGGTGAAAATTTTATTGGATGTAACGGTTAAAACGCAGAGTTCCGGTAGAATATTTAAAAAATAATTCTAAGGAAAATCTTCAAAGCAACCTTTGCATATCATCTGCTTATATGAGATTAATTTAAAACTATCGTTAAACGTACCCATGTCTTTTACAGGAAAACGTTTCTAATGACCTAAATCATTCTTCGACTGAAACAAGATCAACTGCAAGCAAGATCATAAATTGCACCATTGTTGTGCGTTGCCCCGATGTTATCCGTTAGAAGAAAGCAGGAACACACTCCTAGCCTCCCCCGTCCATAGCATTCGGGAATGGCGGGAGTAAAAGGTAGGAAGCGTCAGACCAACGCTGCACCCAGGCTTCCTGTGGCCATAAGAAAAAGCCGGTAGCTCTAGGGAGAGCCCCGTGTGTGTATGTCTGGCAGTGCCATCCAATTATCATTGTCAATCTGCGCGCGGTTCGTTAATGGCGCTTTCATGCACATTTGATGCGCAAAACGTAACGCAAACGCATTCGCCTCCCCCCTCGCTTTTTTCCCCCTGACTGAGACTGGGGCGTAAGCTTTTGATTTACTTTTGAATTTAATTGAAGATAATTGAACGCATTTATGCGTTTTTGTGTCATCGTGCCGCTATTATATCGTTTGCCGGAGTAATTTCCAGCAGCCGTCGTTAAACTGTTGCCTCGTTTAACAGCGGTTTCCCGAGGAACGCGTTTTCTTCGCCGTTTGTAAATTTGTATCTAAATCATGTGTGTTACATCTTACTTTGCTTGCATGACATTTTTCGTACTCCGTGGAAGGTGGTTTGAAGCTTTGTGGTTTTTTGTTTTGCAAAATGCAATGATTAGAAAATTGAATGTAATTTTTAATTATACTCGCTTCCTTTGCCTTGTCTCTCGTCTTTCAATGCTAGCAAATAATCGTCATTTGCGGGCATTTACAACATCTGTCTGCTGGTGTGATTGCATGGGGTTTTCCCATACGGCCCCACGGAAAACACGATGCATCGTTACAGGAAAGGAAGGAAACGGGAAACCCCTTGCTACACAGTTGCGTTTAGCTACACGCATGTGTTTACCGCTCGGGTTTGTTCATTAATTTTCTCGCCGTCCCGCTTTCACCGCTTCCCCGACGCTCCTCTATTGCTCCTTACTTCGCTCATTTAATTTCCGCTCCGGCAGGCCTGGTGTCTTGTGCCATTATTATTAAATTAGGCATTATTTTTTCTCCCATTCAAATTAACCGAAAATTACACAATAATTACACAACGATTTTCCGCGCCGAAAATAATTGCTGATAATCAGCTTACATTGTTTAGTGGAAACGAATTTGAGAGGAAACACACCGAGGGTGAAGAGAGCTACGAAGTGTGGCGATTCAAAAACCACACACTTCCGCTTGCCGTTGGGGCTTTTTAAAAGTGTTGCCTCCGCGAGAACGATCGGGACAGTGGCGGACGCAAAAAGGGCGAATGAAATTCATAATAAATCATAATTGAAGGTGACATTCCGGGCACACACAAAAAGGGGACGGGCTAAAAGGTGACGTTGGAAAGTTTGGACAATCGGTGGTGCGCGCATTCATGGGCTAATTTAGTGGCAATTACAATCATATCATTAGAAGAGTAGTGGCGGCTGCGGCCACTGTTGTCGTTGCTGGTGAGAACTGATGGCCGCACAGACTCGCGCACGGTGGACGATCTGCGAGCGATTTGGTTTGGGGCCTCCTGGTTGGAAACGGGTTGGAAACGGGGTGAGACTCCGATTTCCGAGACGCGTCCGGGTGCGCAGCAATCCACCAATCGGAGAAATCTGACGGGGGATCCCGGGGAAGCTCAATTATAACGCCTCAAAATTGAAGCCGACTGCGGCCTCGCTCGGGATGTTGCCGCACACTAAACGGGCTAGTTAGAGGTGTGAAAAGTCAATTAAGGCCAAAATGGAAAAAAAAGAATGGAAATCTAAATTGCCAAAGCGTTTGATAGAGGACTTTGTGGTGACTGGTAAAGTTTTAACCGATGTTTGGTTCGATTCGAGTGTGCGTTAATTTTTTATGCTGGCGACTAAAAGAAAAAAAAATACACTTGGTATTTCCGTAGTTAGAAGAGTGATAAAATAAAGAAATAGTAAGAAATGTTATGAGAAGAAGTATAAAAAAGGTAATAAACTCTGTTTAAAACACTTATTATCAATAACATTCATTTCTAAACAAAAAAACTGATTTTCACCTGAGGACAGATAAAAATGAAAATGTTATCCAAAGATGGCTTCATTATTGATGTTATATGTATTATTTTATATAATTATATTACAAATCGTTCATTGTTTGAAATTTTAGTAAGTTCAAAAGAACTATTACCATAACATAAAACTACATAGAATAGTTAAAATTGTAGGACAGATCGTTCTGCTTGCCTAGCAAGTCAATGAAGTAAGAAAACCAAATTACATTCGACAAATTCTGATACCTATTTCTTATCCTTACACTGTGGTGTTTATGGCCCTTTAATTTTCATGTTATGTTTGCAATAAATGTAACTGTGCCTTTGGTCTGTTTACATTGTTTCATCATGAACGCGAACATGTACTAATAATTGGTTGCATTATTTTACGGTCGTGTGATGACGATGATTATACCCAGCAACCTGGCACGTACGCACGACATCATACGCAGAAACAATGGAACCACGTTCTACGTCCGGTTTCAACTCAGCTCGCCTGCAAGCACTTAGTACCGTACGGTAGTTCTAATCGTTGTTAAATGGATCTTTAACAGACGAAAAGCAGCATAGGAACTGGGGGAAACCACACACCATTGGAAGCGCAGACCTGGTGCATACAAAATCAGAAACTTCAGAGGCTTCCTTCCCACTCCCCCCAAAAAAAAGCAAAATGGACCTTGATCGAAGTTGTGTAACGGGGGACTTGCTCGGGAGGGTTGCGGGGGAGGGGTCCTCGAGAATATGTAGAGCAGTGAACTGTTATGCTGTTATTTTGAGCGCACGTGTGCTAGTAAGTGTGCGGGAATGGTACCGCAAATGCAAATGAAAATAATTGCTATTCTTCAAACGAGTACGACAAATTCGTGTCTCTCCCCGTGTGTGATCTGCGGTCCAGGCACCCCTCACTCCCACCCCCGTCACATGTGGCCTTTTGACGATTCTCACACATACACACACACTCCGAGCGGATCGCCGGTTGTCCACCCCGCGTGGCCACACACATCCGTGGCAGTGTCATTCGGAATGAATTTAATTAAAATGACCATTAATATAATTGTTCGTCACCGCGGTCAGAAGATCGTCGGGGCCGTCAACGCCAACGTTGTCATGTCCCCCTTGCCCGAGACCGAGGGCGGGTAATCAGCGGAACGAACCGCACACCGGAGGTAGAGGTGAAGCTCCGCAGAGTGGCCGGGTTTTGGTTTTTTTCTTCTGTGTTTCCCGCGCCATGTTGGTAACATGGCGTGTGATGGGTACGTCCGCGTGCTGGAATCGAAGTAGGCTGCTGTCGCTCGTTAATATTCAAATCTTGACAATTATAAGCGGTTCACAACGGTTGTGTGTTGCGTCGCAACAATTGACGATTTTAATTTAACCACTAAATAGGATCGGCGCGGTGGCATTGCACGCTGGCCGCGATTGGACTCATTTATTCCCTCCACTCGTTTGGCGGTTTTTTTTGTGGGCTGTGGTGGAATGCTGCGGGGCCTGTGAATTTTATGTGTAGCCAAATGGAACATGCTGGCACACTATGCATAGCGGTTAGGGTGTGCACGATCGATTTCCGTGGGAATCTAAGCGTTTGGCGAATGAATTGACTGTCGGTTTTCTGCGCTAGAGATTTTAAGCACGTTCTTTATTGCTCACAGAGACCTCATCTTTACTGAGTAATTCGGATATCTTGTAGCGATTGGGAGATGCCCATCTAAACCCAACATGAATGACTTAAAAAAAATTAAAACATACCTTTTTGCAACGATTGTAATTTTATTTGACAGAAGGATATTTGGTAATACTTTGATCCACAAAGTACCATTATTGTGAGGTTGCAAATCTTTCCTAACTTTGAGGTGAACGATAAAAAGTACAAGCTGGTTTGTGATCGAAAGACGAAAAATGTTATTTATATAACTTATAACACCGATCTATAATATACCGCAAACAAGAAATTTTAATGATCAAAACAGTTGACCTCAGAGAAAACTAATGATATTTTCAATTCGAGCCGCTTTCGACCATCCCGTTACAATAAAAAGTAATAATAAAATTCTTGGAAAAATGTTACTATGTTTATGTACGTTAATGTTAGCCTAATATGTTCTATATTCCGGTTGCTTTTCCAACGTTGCGAAAGGGCACTGGAAACCAACCGGGTCAACCGTTTCCGTGATATATTAGAATTCCATTTAGCGATTGTTAGCCGTGTACAATAAAACAATTTATTCCTACGGTGGCCAACCGGGGCCCGTTACGAATGGGGAAAAGTAAAGATGAAAGTAAATAATCGTAAATAACGCACCACCAATCCATTTTCTCAGGGTGTTCTGCAAGCCTTGCCTCGTGTACTAAATTCCGGATCGCTGATAGAAATACGATGAGGCAGTGTGTGGAGTACGATCACCATATTTTAGCGTCTGTCGACGTGGCCGTTAGATTTACGTCTCCACAGTTTTTGCTCCTATAAAGCATACCGGCAACCGTCATTCACATTTGGTGCTACAAGATGTGGTATTAATTTGAGTACAAATTTCTGCACTGTCTTACTAATCTGATATGAAATCAATAAAAACAACATAGTGTATATCACGACTGGAGGATATGTATCGATGGGGATTTATTTATTCAAAAGAATTTAGATTACTTCACATCGATGAATAAGATAAAAATACGCTCGTTTGTCAATTAATGGTGAAACAATTGATCAATTCATTAATAAAAAAAAGATGTCCTATAAACATCTTAAATGCATTGGAATATTCGCAGAAAATGATCCGGTGGAAAATATGTTATAAATTAGTTTAATACAGGCCCAAATGCTCATGTGGTACACGTTACAAATAAACCGACAGAACACTGTACGAAGACGATCATAATTTTCCTTCCCTGGTTTCGATGCCGTGTGTGATGCAGAAAATGCTTGACTGCTTTCATCCGAAGCCTTCCTATCCTAACCACCTTAGGACTGAAGCAACACCGCTCCGGAAGGGTCCAGCTTTTGCACCACAGACGACTTGGTGGCTTCTCGAGAGTTTTCCGTCGGCTTGCGTCCTGTTCTTCTGGTGCCCTGTTTGGCCCGGGTATTGTTACTTATTATTTCTGCTCACCCTAAGCCAAGGGTCCCGGGTTCGTTTCTGCTTTTCCGTCCGCATCCCACCCGGCTTCATCCTTCCCGAGAAAGGCTCCTCGCGAGCGATTATAATGAACTTCATTAGGTATTTTCTGTATTCATAATTCATCTGCCTTTAATCTGATAATAAAACAGATTTTCATTGTCTTTCCGCGCGAGCCGCCGCCCGGTTCGGCCTGGTGAAGGGTGCAAGGGTGCCTCCAAAGGAGCAACCGTCCGACGCTGGGACTGCTCCGAAGAACGTTGCATCGTTCAAACCGGTTGTGCCGGTGCCGCGAAAATCCACAGGAGGTAGACCGTAAGTCTAGCGCAATCGATCCGCTGCTGCGATCCGACTCCCGCCGTCAACTCCATCGCACCATCGCTCGTCGGTTGGAAAACGTGAAGAAAGATTCTTCTCGCACCTTTTGTCCGTCTGACCCTTTAGCGCGCGTTCATTGGGAAACCGCATGGTGGTGGCCCTTTCGGTGCGCTGGTCCCGCAACTCCACGGGAAGAAGCAACCGTCGAATTAAACAGCTAGTATGCACTCGCCATCGCTAGAAGAGGCTAGACGCTTGGCGACCATGCCAGGACCGGGACTCCTTTCGGGTTTTGCAGTGCCACATTCTTCACGAGCGCGAATTCATGGTTCAGCACCTCGCGGTTGCAGTTTCCCTCTGCTCCCCCCCGCTGGCCATGTGTGTGTGTGTGTGTGTGAACGCAGTTCGTCATCGTGGCTGTGGCCAGGGTTATGCCTACGTATCGGGATCAGCCTGCAAGATCATCACCCTTTCACCCGCCTCCCCGCGCGATGCTCATGCAGTGATTGGTCGCGTACGGAAAAGGAAAATGATATTAAAATGAGGTGAGAAAGAATTAATGATGTTACCCGCGGTACACCGGTTCCCACTCCCTGGCCATGCCTGGGGTCCGAATGGTCTTGGTGTTTTTGTTTTCTTCCTCTGCAATTCCAACACCAACGATCGAAACAAGTCCACCGTGGGTCCTCCTGTGCTGCGGATGAAGCTGCAAGGGCCTCTCCGGTTCTGCTTCCGTATGAGAAATGTGTCTTGCCATTTTTTTTCCACGAGAGGGATGCGATCATTTTGCCAGATCGCTAAGGCCAACCTCGGCTTCCCAAACCGTGTCCCAGTTTGAGCGAAAGTTATTAAATTTTCATAAATATGCCAAAAGCGTGGAATTCATAAGCATCCCGTACCGGGCGTCGTGTAGGCAATATGGGGTAGCTTTCGATGGGTTTTGGTTAATCGATTTCGTAGAATCCACGGTTGGTTGGAGCGTCCCTCTGCGGATGCAATGCCAACGATACCACCGTGCTTTATTATTTCCATTGTTGCGCCCACGGGGAAGGAAGGGCGGGGAGAAATAAAAATACGACACACCGATCAACACCGCATAATGGGTGCCTGCACGTGTGTCCGTGCATTTAAAAGGTTCATGCGTGGTTATATTGTTCTTCACCTGGCCCGGCTCTCCAGCCTCTGCCGGAGCGATGCTGCCATTTTCCCGGAATGGCGACCATTGCGGCGTGTAAATGGGCTTCCGATCTTCATCGTCGCGCGAAAGCATTTAAAAAGCATTGTTGCTAAAAAGCCGCAGCGGAAAGCTAACTCCATTCGCCTTTCCGGTGATCCGGAGGGTTGCCCTTAAACGAAACCCCATGGATGGCTCTGACTCGCTCCCTTGCTGCCACCGACTTCACCCCCTCGGGTGCGATACCACCCGCCACCGGATGCGGTGGGGACAGAAATCCATTTAAGGAAATTACAACGGATCGGTGCATCGCTGCACATGGGTTAAACAATGACAATCGTTCGTTTCGTTCCGTGCGCTTCCGTGCACAATGGTGCATATTTTTATGCTCTGGAGGGTGGGTGGGACTGTTAGATGGTAGTGATAATTACACTAATGTAGCAGTTCGATGAATTGCTGGTTAGGGCAATGCCGCGACTGGCACTGTGAATTATAATTGTTGTTTGTTAGTGTCTGATTAAGTATTAACATGAGCATCGATTTCAGCTTTGTCTGGTTTGTTTGAGATGGTTTTTATTTTAAATTGGCTTCAAAAGTTTTGGTTCTTTAAATAATATATCCTAACCTTTCCGTTACCAGTCTTGGTACACTTTCGCTGGTTTTGCATTAGAATATTTGTACATTCTATTCATTCACTTCTGTTATATAAAACTAATTCTTTTCCAGACTATAAATATCAACATCTATTTCTTTTAATACTTTTCCATACCCCTATGTATATTTCTTTCGATTGTGGTATAAATATTGATTGTAAAGTAATATTTATATTTGTAGAATAATACTTAAAATAGATAAATTTGTTACATTTTTTTTTAGTTAGTTCCAATTTGACAATTTTTTTTTACAAATTCTACAGCGTCTTTAGAATTGGCTTGTATTGGTTTTATTTATGTAAATAAAGTATGGAAGTATACATTTTTGCGCTTATAGGTCATTTTATTCTACTATACATTTAGTGCTTTATATATATATATATATTATAATACTATACATTTAGTGCTAAATATCTACTATACATTTAGTGCTTTATATATATAATATATATATTATATTAACTAATTAACTATTATTTCTAGAAATAATAGTTTATTTTTTTAAACAAATTATCAGTTGGTTTTCTACCGCAATATCCTACACCAAAGGCTCTGGTTTGATTTGAGGAAACGGGTGTATTCATCGTTTAAAAGTTTTGTTGTCATTTATGTTTTATAGATGTTTTCTTTTGATTGATTGATTACTGATATCCAAAAGGTAGATCATCTGATTAACCTTGGAGATTGAAACGAAAGATTCATATGCTATTCGCTTCCAAAAGAAGTCAGCTCTAGCTATTCCAGATGTTTTTCCCAGAGAGTGTAATGAACGCATGTCCAAAAATCACGATGACTAACGCTTCCCGTATGACAGATGCGATGTTTGTTCGTTGTTAGATAGGTTAGGCTAGTGGTTAATGGGTTCAACTAGGAAACAAGAAAAAAAAAATCAGTTCCAAACGCCATGTTTGCGTGTATTGTATGTAAATAAACGAGGACGCACCAGCGTATCCGGGTCAAGGAACGTTCGGCCAGTGGTGGTAAAGCGGGAGGGAGGGTTAAAGTTGCCCGATTTTGTGACGGAAAGTTTGTGCTCTGGTGCGGGTGGCCACCGTTGTGCAACACTGCTTCCCCACTCACTCTCGCCCCCCTCGCGTTCGACGCGCCAACAATTACCAACTCACCGAAAATCGAACGAGAATCATAAAAACGAACGAATCGTGGTGCAATAAAAAACAGACTTGTGGCAAAAAAAAAAATAATCAAACCACTCCCACCCATCAGCATCATCAGGGGGATGATCGCGATCATCGTCCAAACGCGAGGCGGTGCGCGATCGGGTCGATCTCACTCTCCCCGCGCCACAAGCGCGATTTAATTAATTAAGGAGTGTCCTTTGTAATTTCTCCTTTGTTGTGACACGCCGTTCGCGAGCTTTGACGAAAATTTTTGGTGTGGTCGGAATGTATCGTTTTTTCTCTCCTTCCTTTTCCTTTTTATCTCTTCCATTCTGTTCCGCCTCACCTGTGCGCAGCCTCTCTTCACTTCCCCCAGTTGGCTTTTGACTTTATTTCTGTTTTTATTTAATTTTTTGGAATTCTTAATTCGTTTTGATTGAAGTGTTTGGGATGTGATTTTTTTTAACTATTTCCCGGTTTCTTTCAGGCGTTTTTTTTTCTTTCGCTTGATCACCGTTCGCCCCGCCCGCTCACGGCGGGCTCATTTCCACCACTTCTCGCCTCACCCACATGTATTTATTCTGTTATTCTTCGCGTCCACCTTTTATCTCTCGAAGTCGTCGAAGACGTTAATTCCTTCCATTCCAATTTAACTCCTTAACTATGGTTTTCTCGTTCGCTCGTTCACCTTACGCCCCTCCCTTCCTTACCACCCAGCCCAGAATCAACTGCTCCCTTCCACGGGGCTAATGTTTCGAGAGTATCGGCCCGCGCGATGAGTAAAGACGGCGATGACGACGAAACGACGATGATTTCTGTACATGTATCTTCTCTGTTATAAATACAAATGATACATTCCATACGAATGTTGAATAAATAATGCGGACTTTGTCTTCCCCTCTCTCTCACGTTTCTGGCCACCCCCGAACGGAAAACCATGTGGTCGGGCGTTGGGTTTGAGGCTCTTGTCTTGAGTTGAGGCTCTACCGAGAGACGACCGACCTCTTCGATGAGAGATAGGAGGGGGGTTGGGGGGGGGGGGGGGATTTTTTGTTGTAACCATGTCGTTCTTTGCCCTCGCCCTGGTTTGCGCCCCCTTTTCTCTAGTGAACTCTCTTCTGGTGATCTCCAAGTGTCCCACCCTTCCCGTGGTCCCCTCTTCATTGTCCACATTTCACCCACCCACACTCCCCCCCACCGACACAAGTGTGGGGTGAAATGAGGAGAATTTTTGTTCTCGCCTAGCCGGAGCTTATTTGCACGCCGGTATTCACGATCGTGCCCGCCAGGGTTCGATATCGTTTCTGTGTTTCTTTCTTTCTTTCTTCGCGGCCACGCCGACTTTCCCGGATCGCCGCGGATTTATCTTATACCGCGCAGCGCATCGCGAAACATTATGCTGCTATCAAAGTGTCTGTTATTATTACTGTCATTGTTGTGGTTGTGGTGTTCCCGGGGCGTTTGTTGCTGGCCGGCCGATGCAGAGAGCCGATGAGCGGGCCCGTGGATCATCGCTTGTTGCGACGGGCTGCTCGATCATCGCATCACGCTCGTGATCAAAGCCTGCTCCCCCCCCCCTCCCACTCGGCCCCCCACCCAATCGCCCACCGGCTCCAGGTGGCTGCGTTTACGTGCGAGTGTGGTGGTTGGGAAAGCTTTTATTAATTTACAAGTAAATGATGTCAGATAAAATTAAAAGTCATTCAATTAATCTTTCGCCGATGTCGAGTCAAGGAGGTTAATGACATACCCGCGCAACGGTCCCGCGGGCTCGCACAGCGCGCAAAGCTGTGATTTCAATAATAATTAATCAGCCGCGCATGCGCATATTCGAAACGAAATATTCCCGCACCCGCCTCCCACCCATTCAAGACTGTGCCCACCCTTCGGTCCATAATCCACCCTCTCACGGGAGGCAGTGTTCCTCACCGTCTTGGAGGGGTTTTGTTCCTCCTTCTCCCTTCTCGTCCGACCAGGCCGCAGTTCACGATGATGATGATGATGATGATGACGATGAAAACACCAACGACTCTTCGATTACGATTACGGTCGCCGATGAGGTAGAACCGACGATTTTTCGGTACGAACGATCCGCCTCGGCGTAATCATGCGAAGCGGTCAGCAAGGGTTGCGATGATGGAGGGCAGAAAAAAAGGTATCAGGCCCCCCTTGCGACCTCCGGAAAAGCTGCTTTGGCCGTCCGGGGGAAAACGGTTCATTCTTGTCCCCTTATCCCCCCTTGCTTCCTTTGGGCAGAGGGATTGGAAAGCGCGCGCGCGCGCGCACACACCCGCACCTAAACTTCTTCTCCCGAAGAAGGGCTCCGGGATAATGCGAACGAACACACCCCGATGCCGATGACGGCAGCGAACGGAGCCTCACGAGGGCTTGTTAGTAATGATTTGATATAGTTTTGTGACCCCGGCCGTGGCGCGGAGGAATGTTTTTGATTTTATGCCTCGCTCCGAGACCCCGGGATCTGATAGTTCCTCCCATGAAAGGGCGGATTAAAACTTCAAACGCGTTAATTCAATTAAAGGCAGAGATTTTTGCGCTCCTTTCACTCCACTCCATTCCGTAGTCGTCGTGCAGCACCGTGTAATCATACTTTCTCCGAAAGGAGTTTCGAGCCGAGCTAATGGGCCGGGCCCGTATTATTGTTTGTTTGGAAGCCCGAAACGATTTTTGGAGATCGAAAAATGGTGTTTGATTCGCGGGGATGTTAAAAAAAGATTTGCCTGGTCTTAAACAAGCAAGATGACCCAAATCATAGATAGAAAACAACAAATTCATTCTAAGCTTACGTTAGGAATGCTAAATCATATATAATTTACAATGACTATATTTCTTTTTTATTAGCGTCCGTTGTTGCATTCAAATTGCGATATTGATGGTCCAAAAACGTAGAGATGGTGTAATTTGTTTACAATATTCGTCTAGTAAACCGAACGCAAACAATTTTCTTCCACTGAAATTAATTACAGAATTCTTAATTTATCTACAGAAGTTATACTTAAATTTAAAAAAAATCAGTGAAACAGAAAATCGACAAGCAACAACTAAAACTAAAAATTAGTGACAATTCAAAAGAGTACGAAATAAATGGATAAACCGATTAGTTAGTAACGATGTCAAATTAAACATAACATCTATGGTACTAATATGAAAGGTGTGGACATGTTTAGTTTCATTGGTTCAGCCAAGTATCTGCCTTTAAAATCAAGCAAAATAATCAAATACTATTTGATATAATAATTGAATAATAAATCTGAATATTTAGAGGTTGGCTATATTTAATTAAAAGCAAGCTTTACGATTATCAATCCGTTGATTATGAAAAGCCATGTTTAATCTGAATTGAGTTGGTCTAACCATTGCCACTGCCCAGCCTTTTAAAAGGGATAAAGGGAACAGCTAGAACGAAACAGGAAGGGCACTTTTAAATGCAGCGCATTTGCTATATTTTGACTTTTGCTTTTCGGTTTTGGAAGCGTTGAACAGAATGTCAAACAACCCAGAAACAACAAGAAAAACGGTCTTTTGCTTGGCCGGAAAAAGGCAAATAAATACCCTACGGGCCCATTAAATCGTCTCTTCCCAGCGAGCGATGGAAAAGCCGTTGTGTCATTTACTTTGGCATAAAAGTTCATTCAATATTCGGAGATTTTTCCCTTGCAACGGTTTCCGTTTTTACACCCGCTGCTCCCCTCCTGCTAAAGCGATGAGAAAGGGATCAAACGGGGCGTTTGAGGCCAAATAAATTAAACTGGTTGATCTGGCGAACATCCTCACACGTCCACCGGGCTCCGGCAGGAAGAACTCGAACGACGAAATGAGCCTGTCACAGCCAGCGATCGAGCTGAACGGCTTTAAAGATGGGCGAAGGCTTAAACAGTGGCGCTCGACGTTTTTGGGGAAGGTAGGAGCAGTAAGGACCAAAGGGAATTATGGAGACCACAAAAAACTCAACCCGCTAAGAAGCAAGGACGGTCCATCCTTTGGGGGCAAGTAATATGGGGCATCTTCTCGTCTCCTTTTTACTTCCTTGTTGTTTTTGGCAAGAATTCTGGTTTGCTTTGTGATGTCGCCTTCGCCACAAGCTTTCCAAAACAAAGGGTGATTAAACAAGCGCACGTTGGATGTGTTCGCTGTTTCGTTGTTTTAGAATTTATGTATACGAGTATTACCCGATTCATTCGCATTCTTCGGCCAATGTGTTTCTCTTTGTGCATAATGTGTGTGTTCCTCTTTTTTATTATCTTCCTTCGTTCCGAATGCGCCTTCGGAGCTGATGATCCGTCCAGAAGGATCGATTAATTAGCGGTCCACTTTCAATGGACGGCTTCGCCTCGCTCGCCTGCATAAACCAACCAGCGTCAATCGCCTCGAACGCCCAAACGGTTCCATTCACACATTTTTCGGCTCCTGCCAGGATCATCCCGTGATGCCGCGAAAATGCAACCAAATGGTATGAAAGGGCAAGTTTTCTGTCTGTCGATAGGAAGTGATGCTCTGGTTTTGGAGCAACCATTGTGTACGTTTTCCTTTTTCGCGGTTCCTTTCGCGATTTGCGTGAGTCTCACTGCCCGTGTGTGTGTATGTGCATGCATTAAAAAAAGGAATAAATTAAATGAAACCCCTTCCACCGAAACGTGTTCCACGAAACTGCAAATGGATGATTAATTACAGAGAAACCGTTAGCCTGGCATCAAAGTATGCGCCTTCCGCGCGTTCGATGATCGTTTTAAATTTATGCAGCGTGCTTTTTTTCCTTCTTTGGTACGATGCTGCTGCCTTTTAATTGATGGTTCCTTTGTTTACGTTACTAAGGACCAGCCATTTTGTTGCCTTTCAGCGTAAGTTTTGAATTTCGTTTAAAGCACCAGATTTATGGGAATCGGTTGTAGTTTTTCAATTATGTTTTCTACACTTCGAAATGTACGTTAAGAAGTTATAAACTGTTGAGGTTTAAATTGTTAATTAGTTTAGTAAACTTCATATCACGGTATGATGAAAATCTATCCCAAAAAAAACCCCCTTTCTTCGGAGTCGCACAGTCGGTTTTCGGAAACCTGATAAATGAAAAAAAACGGGACACTCATCAGCTTTCTTTATTCAGCGCTGCCATTTTTGGTGCGCGGCTTAATATTATGCCATTATTCGCCATTTTGATGCCGTGAATAATGTGGCGAGTGAATTGTAAACCATCCACGATTCCATTCATCGATTCGTTGACATCCTTTTCGACCCGTTTTAATAATACCTCCCGTCTTCTGGCCCGATGAATGACCCTGTTGGACGAAAGGAGCGTTTGCTTCGGTTTTTGTTTTTCTTTCTTCACTTATCTTGTCCCGCTTCGCCTTTCCCGCGCGGTAGCCGAACGCGTTGTAGTTGCAGCGTGGGTCCCGAAATGCACCGCCCTTAAGATGCACCACGAGTATTTATTTATTGATAATTGATGGCTGACTGCCAAAAATCAAAGTCCGACAGACAGCCGCCCCGCGAGGTTCGGGAGCTAACGGGGGTTTTTTTTTATCGAGCGTCGGGGGATGCTTTTCTCATTCGTCCACTTTGCTTTTCGCCATGATCCTGTGCATCCGTCCGTGTGTGGTGATTAGCGGAATGGGAAAAATCAGGAGCGCGAAAACAAAGCATTTCCGCACGCCATCTCCTGCATTCCTCTGCAGGCCGTCCTCGAGGATCAAACTTACGCCGGGAAGGTGTGGAATGGCTTGAAACATCGGACGTTTCCGAGACGTTAAGCGACCAGGAGCCAGCTCCAGAGTGTGTGTCTGTACGTATGTGGTGTCGTTAGCTCTTTTCTGCCAACTCGAAGGACAATTCTTGTCGCGAATCGGATTTCTTACCACAGCTCGTAGCTACCTTGGCCGTAGATCTCCCCCGAGTAAGAGTGTTGACGGGGGAGGAAGAAATGAACGAAATTATAATTGGATTTCTTTTGTTGCAACTACCACACACACACACACATACCTCTCGACCTCCGGGCGAAGGAGGAGTGCTTGTGGAATTGTGTTTTCCGCGTCTGGGGATTTGTCTCTGTCGTCGCGGGGCTATTGGTGAATTTATTAATCTCAGCCCTTTTTGTAGCTCGCCTCGCAATGAACCCATTCGTTAGTGAAGGTGAATTTAAGAATTAATGCGGATCAACCCGGATTCGTTTAATTCATTCCATTCTGTCTGCATAACAACATCGATGTAAATCTTTGGCGTTGCGTTATTCATGTAATATTCACCGTCGTGGTGGGAGGTTTTGAAAGACGTATGCTTCGAACGAGTTCTTGAATTCATAGATTTAATAATGGTAGCCAACGGTGGCTTGCCTAAGAACCATTAACTGAACAGTTTAAATATTTTACAGAAAAGAGTTATTGATTGTTGGTTGCTGGAAATAATTTGTTAATTTTCGGTTGCATAATACAGTGGTGTCCGCAAAACTCCCCACAGTTGATCTTCCAGTCCAAATCTAGAATTTATCCGTCAGTGTCACCGCGACAAGGAACAGATCATGTCACTTTTTGACAGCAGCATCCGGACATTTTTTCCCCCCTTTCGTTCTTTTGTGTCATCACCACAACAGTCGCCCACCCCGTGCGCCGGCCTCAAGGCTACTACAGTGAAGCTCATCTCACAAGCATCCTTCTGTGTCAAAGGTGGTTCCGTCTGGTCTTGTTGATTCTTTCGGTTTGGTTTTGTTTTATCCCATCGTCCCATGCGCTCCGACCCCTTCCGGCCCACCGCCAACCGGCGCAATTAGCATAAATCCTAATATACGTTTTTGGGGAGGTTTCCTTCTTTACTCTCCCGAAGCTTATCGGATCTCGGATGCAACTTGCCGTGCGTGTGTGTCTCGTTGCTTTCACGTCGTTCCACAACACGGCAAACAAACGAGCAAACGAACGCACAAATAAGGTCTTATCGGTTGCGTCGGTTTGTTGCATTTGCGCTCGGACTCTCGCTTGTCCGACACCAGACCGCCGTCTGTTGGCGGTGTGGAAAAACTCGGTTGTGGCCACTCCCGCGACCGAAGGGACCCAACATCTCCGTTCTGATCTCCGACGGTCGTCGCGTTAGAGACAGATTCACTCGGGCATATTTACAATGTACAATTATCATACCGACCGGGATGGCCGGACGTTTTTTCCCCCTCTCTCTCTTTCTCTCTCTTTGAGTCGTCACCACCAAGCTCCTTTCCCTACCCCATTCCCAGCCAACGTGTCGGACGGCATATCACGTGGTTCATCAGTGGACCGAAATATCCGCATATCAATTAGCGTCGATAATCTGTAATGTAAATTAGCTTCCAACGGCTGGCTCGGCAAGAAGATTTCCGAACCCGATTAGAGTCCTCAACTGCCTCAACACCACACGTTCCGATCGCCATTGTGCGCTACTTGCCTCACTCCAGTGTAACGTACGTGACGTTACTTTATTTTTCAGCCGTTGTGTCAAATTAATAAGTTAAATCTGTCCCTGAGCTCGTCAAATCTGGAGCGCTTTCGGTTCTGGTGTTTGCGATTGCAATTAGCGTCCGAGCGGGCACCGAAATCCCGAGCATCCCCCTCGGATGCTCTCATTTTACGCTTGATTTGGTCATTTTTCGTTTTCCCATTTTTTGTTCCACTCCGCCCTTGGTTTCCAGCGCAGTTATTCTTCACGTACGATGTTAATTGAACAAATCTATGTGCCCGATACGTAACAGAACGGTAGAAAATAAATGGTAACGAGTGATACATTGGACGGAAATGACTTTTCAATTAGAGGCCCAATCTTCTTGTGGTACAGAGTACAGAGATCGCCGTAAGCTATTCTATTCCATTTGAAAATGTTCAAATAAACTTCTATTGGAAGGATTATTAAAGGACTAGACAAAACTTAAGTGAAGGAGAAGGAATGCAAACGAACAAGAAATTAGATTAATTTAATTCAATTGCTTACTTTTGTGACTTGTTTTTGTTCATATCATTACTTTTTCGTAAAACTTTCCTTATACTCTACCGCCTTTCATGCCGTGTTTTAATCGCCACACCGCTGGAGATCAACGATTTACTTTTCCAAAAGTGCCTTCTATCATATTATCATTTGGACAAATGTGTTTTCTCACATTCAAATAATTAAATTAAGGTAAACATTCTCCAACACCTCCCGATCAGTGGGGCTCGACAAGGCAAAACTAAAGCATCCGATCGCATCGCGACACATTCCTAATTTTATTCGCAATTAAGTTGGAACGTTAATTATTTAATCTGCGGTACTCTTATTTCCCATCATGCGGGTATGTTTCGGGCGGTTTTTTTTTCCTTTTCGGTACGAAAAAACTTGCTGATCGGTGGAAATAGTTGGGAAGAAGAAAACGGTGACGTGCCGCCGATCGGTGCGAGACATTTTTGCGCGAGAAATCATTGTCGGCAACGGGGCCCGCGCCACGGCAAAGGAAAGCAAACCCCCCCCGGTATGATCAGCCGGCGTATCTGCAATCTTTGCCTGCATATCCTTCCGCAAGCACTCGAGAACGCGCAAAGCTGATCACGGTTTATTCGCAGGGGATGTACACAGTAGATGTTGCTAAATCTGCGTATGGACAAAATTTGTAATATTTTTACATTGCCAACAAATGGTCTCGATCTATGCTTGACTGAAAAACATTCGGGTACATAGCTGCTGTTTGTGTTGTAAATCTTATCTATATTGCATGATAATATTGAAAGATGTAAATTGGATACATTTACTGTTTGGAATATGTCATGATTGATGTGCAAATTCGTTGTGAATTAAATTAACCGACTTCCTCGGGGCTTTCAACAGCATACAAATAGTTAGAGTACTAAAGCTCATTGTTATTGTATCAATGATAGTCTCATTTTGGACATGTCTTTCCTTCTGAAGCCTCCATAGTGCGGCTTGCGCAGAAAACAAGCTGCGCAGGTGAAAAACGGACCAAAAAAAAAACGGTGATGGCAAACTTGCTCCGGGGAGATGCAGCGATGCCCGTTCTACAACCAACACAGCCACCCGGCTCCAAACTGCAGGCCCCGAGGAGCAGCAGATTGTTGCCGTTGTGGCTCCGTTGTTCTTGTCCGTGGCCGGCGAGCATGGTGGCTTTTGCTGGCTTAATCCTGCCGGATCGATTCGCGTCCATAATACGACCCTGTAGGTGTAATTTATTATTCAATAATTATCGAAATAAGTTTACCATGTGTACTGGGGGCCCGCGCAGGGACGTTTTCGGTGTGTTTTGCGTTAAATTTCTTCTCGCCTGGCCGACCTCGAGGGCGAACGTGGCCTGCCGGTTTACTTTTTGTTTGGGATTCGTCGCCGCCAGACGGGCAGGCGTTGCGGTGTTCGGTCAATCGGGCCTAAGTACACCCACCACCATCATGTGGAAAGATTGCGATCGACGAGGACTAATATGCTTTGGTTGTGCCTTTTGCTGTCTGCACTCCCTTCATTACTTTAAAATATCGCATTGTAATATGCATTGAAAAGTATTTTGTGGGTCTTACAAATTTTTGCATTACAGGGCACTATTTCTTGTTTAAATGCGAAAACCTTATATTCGCGTGTCAGCATCATAACACATTATGGCTGTAACTATAATACTACTCCAGTATTTATGACTTAGTTCATTTCAAACATCAGTTTTTGAATCAAATCTGTTTTTTAGCTAATCTTAAAAACAACATAGATGTCGTATCCCGTTCAATAAGAATTTACTAAATCTTTGTATGTGCTTTCGATTTCATATTTTTGTCGACAAATATTCGAAAAAAATTGTTTTCCTTTTTCATACTACGTCAGTGCCGAAAAAAGTAAAGTTTAAAACCCTTCTACTACCTGAATTCATTACAAAACAGTTTCAAACAAAAAGATCAATTGGTACAAAAAAACTCACAGTAAAATAGATTTCCCTAATTTTTGAAGCAATAATCACGGATGGAAAACGTAGAAAATATCGTACATAAGCAAAATAAACCCTACATAATCTTATGAGAACGTAGGTCTGGGATTATTTTTTCATCATCAATTAGTATTTTGTTTCCCATTTTCATTCCGAAATAGGACGAAATAAAATAAATTAAATGGGATCTTTGCATATGCCTGCCTTTTCTTCCTAAGATTGATCACTACTCATCTTTATCCACTTTACCAATCAGTTTCACGTACTTGAATATTCATGGTGCATTTGTTTCCCGGGAGTATGGTTTAATTTTTTCCCAAAATTATCCAACCATTTGCGTTCTTGCTTTTATCCGTTTTTGTTTAAATACAAAATTCATCACTCTAACAATTGTCAAACAAACTATCGCGCATAATGAGCGTAGAGCTAAAAGAGATTAGACCATCAATATTCATTAGATTTTCGTAAAAACCGAAAACCGCAGACCGGGGTTTGCATATGCTTGGCCGTTCTGTCATCTGCCGGCTAGCCCGTTCCCGCAATCATTGGATTTCGACTACCTTTTGGCGGAGGATTTGGGGAGAATGAAATGTGAAAATGGTGGAAATGATGAAGCAAAAGCGGTTCGGTTTTGTAATATGGGCTCGAAGGAAACTGTCCGGCGGGTCGAGCTTCGCCATTCGCGAGCATCGGAATACAATGGAAATAAAATAATTCAATAAAGAATATAGAAATAATGCGAGAAAAATATAAATAATCAAGGCTCCACGAGAAGGAGCGTCTGGCGAAAAGCGTCCGTAATGGAGGGGTGGGGGTGCAAGAACTTGGGGGCTGGTGAAAAACTATTTTACATATTGAGTTCGTGGCGAAGTGGGGCAGGGGAAATGGTATCGGAAAAAGGCGCATGTGGCCATCTGATGCGCCCGCCAAGGCTCATTGCAATGCAATCGCTGGCGATGAATTGTCAGAGCCAGGATCGATCGGTGCGATCCTCCCGGTCGGCATGAAACCACTGGCAAGATGGCCATTATTATGCCCTTACGGAGTACGGTCAGTTCTTGCCCGTGCTTGATTTGCGTCGTTTTCTTGCGCTTTACGCGGCGAAATCCCCCGCCTGTCTCCCCGCGCGACACACGTTGCGTCCCGTTGCGTCGCATTTATATTCGAATGCAAACGTGTATAAATACATACAGGCGCACCGGTGCGGGAGATGGGATGGGAAGGATCGAAGGCAAGATTTATGCTGCTTAACGCATCACGCATCGACGCTTGCCGACGAGGCGGCCGGTCTGGCGGGATGAGCGGGAGCTGGGAGGAGCTGTGAATTGTGCGAACGAACCTGTAAATCTTGTCCTAAACTATCGACGAATCGATGCTGAAACAGCGGACGCGGGACGCGGCCCCACGTCGTGTCGTACCGGCGGCTTTGTTTTGCGAGTAATACTGCGAGCAGCTACGATATCGGGCTAGGAGTTGTGGTGGGAAAACGGAACTAGGGTCGTGGAAATTCACGCTCGGTGAGAATTTAAATTGAATGGTGCGAGTGGTGGAGATTCAGTTTCGTTTATTTTCTAACGACGCTCATAATTAACATAATCTAATGATACAAGACTAACGTTTCGATGGTTAAAAAATAACTTATTCTTTGGTCGATTAAAATGAACTGGAATTTGTGGTGAACAAATGGACACGTTTGTGGAAAAAATAATGATGAGAAATGGTTCAATAAAATTCAAACAAAATGGAGTAATTCAATCATGAAATTTCCATCTCACAAAAATGCAGTGTGGCTATCCCTCAATCTGGTGTCGATATTCGGTGAAGGACTTCCAGTAGCCGATCGGGGTTACGCACACGATCGATGGGAAGTGGAAGCGATTGATCGACCCACCGAAGAACGCTGATCAACTATTGGTGGAGTGATCGCCTCCCGTTGAACGCCCACTGGGAAATGCCGTGTAAGAACGGTTCGAAGGAGGGCACGAAATCTGAAGCATAAAACAATAATGACTCGTACGACCCCGGCCACGATTCGGTGCCATGTTGGTGTGTACGTCGTTATGTACCTTAACCCTTGGCTGCGTGTTTGTGAAACGGACAGCCTATGGTTCATTTTACTAAGCGTTTTTTATAGACAACAGCGTATAAGCTATTTTATTTTCATATTTGGTTACACTATGCACCAGTTTGCGTTACTTTTAATAATTTATTTTCCGAATCAGATGATAAATTATTAAAGTTTTCGTTAGAGGGTTTAGCGTACCTTCACCTCCTACATGAAATAGGTCTGATCGTGAAAAGCTCGACAAACCCAGGACCCAGGCCGTGTGTTTATCTCCTCCTGGTGACACTGTGTGCTCGCTGCGGCCTCAAATCCTTCCATGCGACTCGCGGGAAGTTCACCACTAACCCCGGTCGGGCACAAGAGCGAACGTTGGGCCGGGAAAATCGGGAAACACAAAACAGGACCGATGAGTGGCAGCGGTTTACAATAATTTTGAAATAAGTAAGAAGTTGATGGATTCCACCCGGGCACCAGCCGACCTCACCGCACCGGGACCTACGTGTAGCACACGTAAAACCAGATTTATCCAACATGGCAAAATAAGGAAATGCCCGATAATAAAGGTTTCTTATGGGCAGCTGAACCGAATACGTTTATGGTTTTGGAATAATTTATTCCACCGGCGAACGGACAGACGGATGGACCGGGACGGGCTTGTGCGAGTGAACCTCCGCTGTTGGACTGCACATGGTGGCCAGCATTATTCGACTGCCTCTGCGAATGCAACTGCGACTGGCCTCCATATAATGATGGTGGTGTTGTGCCGTTCGGTGGCGGTGGTGCTGGGGTCGGTCGCGGCGATGGTAAGATTAATGCAAAATTAAAGGATTAACTTCGTGTTTGGTTCTTCGAGCTTCGAAACCGGGTCCCGTGTGACAATGATACTGCACCGAGTGGCGTAGGGAAGCTTCTGTTCTCTCTCCGCCCGTCCGGTCGCATTGCGATCGTTGCTTTTCATTTGCACACACCCCATTACCGTGGTGACCAGGCGAGCAAGGGATGTGTTTGATCCGCAACGCCAGTACCAGATGAAGAAAATTCTCAATTTGGAAACGGGACGAAAGAAAAAAAGCAACGTTGGTCCAGCTAACTTATTTTGCCGTCTCTTTGTTTGGTAATCAACCTGGCAGGAATTATTCTTCGCATGTGTTTTTGTAGTCTTGAGTTTAAAGCTTTCAAGATATACGCTCAACTTCCTTTTCTTCTACTTTGGGTTTTGCTCAAAGCACGATTATTTACAGATTTCACTTAACCTGAATTTTATTTTCATTTGAACCATTTAAATATGGATGTTTTGCTGATAAAAGAACATAAAGTTCTGTCTTTTGTAAGGTTCCTTGCTGATCGAGAAGAAGGAAGTGCAGTTATTATCTAGTTTTATTTGAATTTTCTTTCAAATTCAGATTCAAGGCAGATTCTCTAGCCTGTTTGTTTGGATTGGTTAAAAATTACTTTACTATGTATTTACTTAAAATAATCAGTATATCTTAGACTTCATTTAATTTTGGTAATTTTACTATTTAATCTGATTTTCTTTTAGACGACTGATGGTGTTTTTTTATGGATCAAACAACGCTAATGATTGTTCATTTATCATAGTAAATAAGGTTTATGGAATGATTTTGATTCATATTTGTATGTTTAACAACTATTTTAAAGAAAAACTACAAATACATCCCCAGAGAAATAAATATATTGAAGAGTATAATATCATATACTCTATATACACTCTGAATAGCAAGAGTGTAAAAAACTATAGTATGTAATAAACTAATTTATTGGTGATATTTTTCTTTTTTGATTTTTTGAGATGGTGACTTAAAGCAAATCATGATCAGTGAAATCAAAATTGGAGTGAGAATCGACAAGGAATGAAACTACAATTTTGTTTGTTTATCAAATTAAACGGTAGCTCAGAAAAACTGCATGACGTTTCTTCAGTCTGTAAATGATTTTTAGAATCTAAATGATTTTCTAAAATCACGCAACAAAACATGTCTATCACATATTTTTCTACATTGTAACTAAGTATCACTTTGAAGTATCAAACACCAGGTCGGTTAAAGTACAAAGCAATGAAAGCAAAACTGCCTCTAAAAATCATTGCAAGCGAATTGAGTTATGGATCACGTTACCCCGTCATCCCGACATGCCTCCAAGGCCCCGAAGCACGGCACTTTCCCGCTTCAACGTCCCACCGGGTTCGTCGCTTGCCAATGGGCGCTGGCCGGAATAATTGTCCACCGGGGTAATTACGTTTATTTTCACCACAAACCAACCAATCATCCTAGTGCGGGGCTTGTGTTGCCCCCCGGACGCAACCGCGGACCGGCCGACCGTTCGGTCCCCTTTTCCAGGGGATTTTATTTTGTGAATTACCATCTCTTACCGTCCATCCCTCGCTCCCTACCTACCCGTGCAGTTTTCCTTCGGATTTTCCTGTTTCTTTTTTTCTTTTGCATCACTCCGCTTTTGATTTTGTTACTTTTCTCACCCATGCCCGTCACTCGTAACTCTTTCGCTTTGGTGCGATTTTAATCCGCAACGTTGACGTGACCTTTGACGAGCGGGGAAAGATATACCAACGATCCAATATATGCCTGTGTGTGTTTGTGTGTGTACAGAAGGAAAGAAGGTTTTCTGTCCAGTTCCGTTGCATTTTTCCCTCCACCGTTTAGGGCTTTTCCCGCCCGCGTAAGTGCTTTGACTTTGATTTTTGCTTATTATTATTTATGCTTCATTTTGCCATCTCCCGCACACCATATCGGCTCGGTGCATATTATTACGAAGGGGTGAATTATGCACTTTTGCAGCCCGCGGGGCAATGCGAAACCCCATGGAAAGGGGAGCGCGAATGCCGGGCGTGACGTGCGGGGCAGGGCAGTAGGTCCATGTGGTTGACCGAGTGGCATTAAGGATCGGCTCATAATTTCTGCACGCTTCTTCGATCCCTCTGCCCCCCCGTCCGTCCGTCCATTTTCCCCGGCCTTGAAGGTCCTGGTTTCAGTTTTAGTTTCGTCGCTTGCAGCCCTTTGCCGGTTGCCCGGTTGCGATGAGATGTAAAACAACTTGGTGAGCTTCATCCGTCCGAATGGGTTGTACCTATCTTCGGTGCTGTTAGTTTTAGATTAAGATCTCGGAAACGAAAATTAGCCTGAAATAGACGAAGCACGGCTATCAACACTCCACCTCGACCCCGTTTGATCATCTCTGCTAACCATTTTCGCCGTGGTTAAACGTTTTCATTTGCACGCAAGCATACTATCAGCTTCCAGCGAGACGTGCATCGTGTTTGAATCGGAAGATAGCAATGGAAGTAATCAGATTAAATAAAACATTACAAACAAATAAAGAAAAACCCCGAGCATCATCGAGCTGGGAAATCAACAACTGGGAATGCTCCGGACTCGGGTGGAATTTGATCGATACCTCGGATCCCCGTACCCGCCACCAATTGACCACCCATTCGCGGTCGGTATTGTCCGATGGTTTGCCACCACCGCCACCCACCGGCTCCTCCGGCCGATCCAATAATGATCTGGTTCTGCGGGACCGGCAGCAGCTGATAGGAGATGTTGTTGGCCGTGTTTAAGCCACCACCACCACCACGAACGGAACACAGTTGGCTTTGGACACGATCGCGCTGGGCTCTGGAGAGTACCCGGGATGGGTGGGTGTGATGAGACAGCGGCTGCCCTTAAGCATAAATTAAAGAAGAATTTTACCACGGACGCGGTCGATCAGTGCCCCGGACCACGGATGGGATGCAACGGAACGGAGAATGATGAAGAGAAAGAGGGCGCGAGAGAGAAAGAGAGAGAAAGTGGGGGGGACAAGAGAAGGAGCGAGAACGAGGAAAAGACACCCATTAATAAAGGCACCCGCGCGCCCCGGTTCAATGGTCACACTTAATGGCGATGGGGTGCGGTGTCGGTGTGCGTTCGGGGAGAGGATGGGTGGTGAGGAGGTGGATTTGTGGTGCCCGTAGCCCATTCCGGGAATCGTGGGCCCTACGACGGTGGAACGGGGTGGTGGTGGAAAATGCCGCAACAATAATTCCGAGCTCGGTGGCCGCGGAGCGCGGGGGGATGAACCTGGCGGCGGTTCGGTTAAGATCGAATAAAGGAAAACTCATTAATTTTCTGCTGGAGCAAAATTATTTTTCAATTTAAACACTCGTGCGTGAATTTTGTAAATTTCCCTCCACTCCCTCACCGATCGTACCGACTTTTGTTCCCTCCTTCTCCTTCGAATGGAAACCCGTTGCGCCAATGTCGGTTTTAACCACTACCACCCACAAGCAACAATCTTTTCTTATTTTTTTATTAAATTAACTTATGATTATTTGTAAAAAATGGTCCCAATCGTATTTCAGTGATACTTTGCTTAAGCCAATTAATTTCATCGATTTTGTACCAATCGTGATTGGAATCATATACCTGCATTCGTTAATTTATGCTTTCATTTTCCATTCATTTTGAATTTCATAAATTCCTACAATTACATACACTAATGTAGTTGAAACCGTTATTCAAACGCAATCTTAAACTTTGCTACTACCAATCAGTGAAGCAGCTTGGATACCGATTCTGCCAGCTAACTCTATCTTTTACAATAACCAAATTAAAGTTCGTTTGAGATTTTCAAAGTTCTGCTGTTTATAAGAACCCTCTTTAAAGTCTAGTTAAACTTTTAACTCGAAGTACGACAGGAAATATTCCTCAATATTCTCAAAACCCCGTCACTGCTCGCGATCAACAAATTCGTACGATCGTTTGGCAACGGTTTGGCTGGCTCACCCTTTGGCCGTGGAAATGCGTCTCGAATTGCGCTCCCCTACCATGACCGTGAAGATATTGCTACCGGGCCGGGGGGATTAATTTCATTTCTGGCGTACGTCGCGCTCTCATTTAGCTTCAACGCTTTGGTGAGCCTCGGAATGGTTTCCCCAAGATGATGATTGTGAAGTGCGTGTGTGTAAGGAATTTTAACTAATTTGAAATCATTTCTTCTCTCATTTACTTTCATGCGGCCCCTCCGGTACATTCGGAACTCATCGGCGAAATCAGATCGACGGCAAACGAGCGGAATGTAATCGATTATCTGCGGAGCCACACTATCAGCCCCATCCCCCATTTCGGTAGTTTCGTGCTGGCCGCAAACAAACCCAAGCCGGGGCCCAACATAGGCAAAAAGGGGACCGTATTCCTGGATTGGATTGGTTTGCGGATGGCTCGAAATGGCCAACTGGAACGCAACGAGGCGCTACCGTAGCAGAACGTCGACTTTGCGACACCGGCATCGACATCGACAACTCCCTAAAACCGTTCCGTTATTGATCGAGGCTCATTAGCTTGAAGTTTCGACTAGGGACTCGTTTTTGCTATCACTTTGCCTATTTCTTCCACAGTACATTGAAAGCAATTACACGTATAGAGATCCTCTTCGGAGGAAACCCCCGTCCCGAACGAATCAAGCGTGACGACAGTACTGCGAGGATACTTTCGTCACGTTGCACTCGTTGGGAACGGTCCATAGGTTAAGGCAAGCAATCATCCAGAGCTAGGAACAGAGCACGAAGGAAGGTGAACGGTGGTCGCTTCTGATCGATCGGGTTGTGCCGTGGAAATATTGCAGCTTAGATTTTCCATTTTCATAAACATAAAACCCAGACACCGTATCCATTGCAAGTAACATCAACAAGATCAGATGGAAAAGGGAAGATGTAAGTTTTGTATTTCCCCGTTTTGACCCGCATGGATCACCGTAGCGGTAGCCAGTTTAACCTTCCGTCAGTTTAACACTTCTGCACATAATAAAATTCAATTCGTTTCTTTTGTCGTTCAAGTTTGATGGTTTATATGGCAAGTGTTGAAGATAGACATTAAGAATGTTTGCTTTTCGTTTCTGATGCCAACCGTGGGAACGAAATGGTAAAGGAACAAACACATTACATTTGATGCGAGGATATAAATTATATGAATAGTATAGACTACCTAGCCTGTTACGGTGCATGAACGAAGAAACTGTAACTTGGTCATTTGAGGTCAAACGAATCGCAACATCGGAGACAGTCGGCCGGATAGCAAACGTTTGCCGAAGCACATACACCAAAATGGTGACTAAACAATCGTTTTAATGTTTGCTAGCAGCAACTACAAATTAGTTTATAGGCATGATCAGTGGGCAGGGAAACAAGTGCTTCCCTACGGACGTGTATAGGCATGCAAATCAAATACTACTATTACTACGAAACGGCTACTTCCGCAGCCTTTCCTTCCTTTTTTTATAATTCAAACTATTGATACATGATGACTTTCATACCCCGCATTTAGTTCGTAAGTGTACAATACAGTAGACAATGATGTGAAGTATACACAAAGGCAAATAAAAATATAGTTTACAAAACCGCACCCAATCGATGATGTAGAAACAAACCGATTGATGTAGTTATTGTTGAAGAATCCCACGTAAGTATGCACAAATATGTTTGAAAGCGTTCGTCCACTTTGTACGATTATGATGTAATAAATATTTTTTTCTACTGATGAATTTTGTAAGTAATATATTTTTAACTTGGGGTAGTTTGTCAATTCCTTTTAGCACAATAAGAAAAGTTTTAGATTTTTTAAATGCTTTTCTTAGTTAAATTGTTTACTGTGCTTTTGTTGAAAATTAAATACAGTTAATTTAAATATCATATTTCGATCATAACTCGAGGAATTGACTTTTAAAAATAGCACCAATTGCAAATGAAGTGATGGTTAATTCTATCAACTGTGTTAGGTTCACTATTTTATTTTATCGCAGTTGATGTATCCATTTCATCATTATAGGATCTATGCATTTAATATACAATTTTAAATATTCTTTTCAATTGGCGGCTTCGAAATTCATTCCAAGCTCTTGCATTCGCCTTTCGATGTCCGCTGTCGATAGACCATTTTCTTTGTTGTAATGGTAGCTTATAATTAATTGCTGCTCTTCCAAACCCGGCACATGCTCGAAAAGAGATCGTCCCAATCCTTCGTCGATGTCGTTTTCCTCGCGTAAAATACAGAAGTAGATGAGGAAAATCGCAACACTGAAGTTTACCACGTACGGCTGGAACCACGGGACGTCCTGACCTTTGGGGCCACTGCGGCTTCGCTGTGCCGTCCATCGGGATGCCTGGCTGCCGAAGTATTTGATCGGTTCGTTGTTTACCTCTTCCTTCGGAACTTCCTGCCTTCGGAGGCTAGCGGTTTGTGAGAAATTAACCGATTGCCGCAGCAGGATGCTTAAATTAGTGCTGGAAAGAAAACGAATCAATGGATCATATGGAAAATAACTACCATGTGTCACAGGTTATACTCACTGCTTGAGGAACGGTAATAATCGACCACAGGCTGAAAGTTGTGCCATTTTTACTGTATATTCCAAGTTTTAATGAAGATCTTTGATGAAAAGACCTATGTTTTGCGGCTAAATTACACAATGTTATGACAGCACTTTGTTATGGGTTTTTATGCAAGGTTATTACAATATTACATACATTGGTTTTTTGTATTCACCTTAATTTTATGCCGAAGCGAACCAAAGAGTAAGAATTCAACCATTGCCTTATAAACATTTCTTTTTATTCTCCGTCACAGAGAGCGACACGAACAGAGCTCGTATTGTTGTTGTGTATTTTTATTGTCAGTTGTAAATTGGCGCCACGATTCGACACAATTTGTTTGGAAAAATGGAAACAGCTCACAACTCCGAAGATTTGTTTGCATCTCAAGACGACACAAGCTTGCGGGAAGCACAAATTGCTGCTGAACCTTCCCAGCTAAACACTATTGGGAACAACGAGCCAACAGGCCAACATAAAAGAGCCAACGGAGAAGAGTTCCATAACACGGTTGAAAATGAAACACCCGACCTTGTGTTTTCCGAGGATGTGGACTTTGGGGAGCACAGTGAAAAACAGCAGACTGCATCTGAGCCAGAAAGCGGTACCACGGATGCGGAGGTTCCGAATTTGGTCAAACAACCAGCTGAAAATGAAGTTGATTTCGAAGCTGACCTCGAGGCCGAACTCGAAACCGAACTTGTAGATTTAAGGATGGAGGCAGAGGAAGAACGCACCAACAAAGGTACATTCTACCAATGATTCTATTACTATTTAACTTCTTACAACATACTTTCTTTTGAAAACAACCGCAGAATCTGCTGATAATGACGATGAGCTTTTGAATGAATTGGGCGAACCCATCGACGTGGCGGATGGAGAAAGTGCTTCGAAAACCAACAAAGGTACGTATGATCGAGGGCTGATTTTTGTAGAATTTAGTTAATATACCTCTTCTAAACCATTTCAGAACTTTCAGAAGAACGACTGGCACAGTTTCCTTTGGCACGCGTGAAACAAATAATGAAATTGGATCCAGATGTAGGAATCGTATCTGCGGAAGCGATATTTTTGGTGACAAAGGCTGCGGAACTGTTTGTCCAAACACTGGCTAAAGATACCTACACCCATACGATAGCTTCTAAGAAAAAAACGATGGGACTTAAAGATGTGGAGTTAGCGATTGAAAGTATTGATTCGCTAATGTTTCTAGAAGGGATGATGAAAGATAACTGAATATAAACAGCACCCTCTTTCACCGATCTTGTTGAACATTCATAGGGCGACTATTTTCATATTTTTGCTCTGCATGATTTCCCTTCCGAACAGCAAGACGAAACACTTACACTCTTATCCTTATTTCGGGTTTTCTACAACTTTTCCTCAAGAGTAGTTGCAAAGCCAATTTAGTTTCCTCTGTAGCTCCAAACTCGATAGGCATTATTGTTCAGTGTTCCAGAGCACTTTCTATCGATAATTCACATAGATCTCATAAACATCATTAGTAAATTTTTCTTGTTGTTTCTTGCGGGAAGTAATGAAACGTGGAAGAGTGATTTAACTGGTTTCATTTTCCAATCAATACGTAGGCCAGTAATGGATACGATATATTTGTAATTTTAATTTAATGTAATGTGAAAGTTTAGCAACGTAAAGCTGTTATGGGTTTTTGTTTAATTAATTTATGTTCAAACTTGAACAACACGTTCAACATTTAAAAGAATGCACTTGCGAGAGCGAAACATTACATGAAAGTAAACCCAGTTTAGTGCAGAGTAGATCATTCAAAATAAGCTTATATTTATACTGATAATAATAGAAACAGGCAAGAAATTTAGAACAAGTAAATAATTTAACAAACATTATAGAATTCATTGTTTTCTCAAGGTTGGAGTGCTACGATTGGTGATAAAACACGCATTTGTGTTAGTGATACCCGGTTCGGCAGCAGTTAACCAAGGTGTTCATGCAAAGCTGTGAGCGGCCAAGATGCTTTCAATTGTGGTGAAAAGACTCACAAAAATGACTTTGTGAGCTTCGTGTGAGCCCCAGGAAAAAGAAAGAAGAAAACAGGAAGAAGTTTGATGTCAAAAGAGTAGCCATTTTAGAAAATCAAAACAGTGAAAATTCTCGGCTCTTCGCGTGAAAGCGCAAAAGAAGGTGCAAAAGTTTGTGTTGTGTCTATCGAAAATGTTTTGAACTGATGGAAAGTGCAAGCAGTGCAAGGTAGGTGCAAAGTTTTATTGGTGCACGCTTAGTTTGTGGCAATATTTGCGATCGTTCGATTTGCCTGTTTGGAAGAGTCTTTTTCGCCGCGAAAATTGATGCCGTGCGCGTCACAGGTTGGGTGGGGGTGTTGAAACCAGAAACATTTGTTTATAATCAAATTTTTGTTTATTGTTAGGACGAATGGTCGTAAGTAACGCACGCATTCGAGTCGGGTAGGGTGTGCAAGGAACGAATCGACACGATGTGCGTGAAACTAAGCTTTGTCCTAGCCGAGGAAGCTGTGGCGTACGTGCGGAAGCGCCGATGAAAATTAGAAAAAAAATCTGTCCAAGCACCGAACTCAAACGTGATTTAAGAAGCGGGTGCTTGTTCGGACAGGTTCCTTTGCCATTCAGTAGGTAGAGGGGGAGGTAAAAGACCGCTGCGGGATGTGTGTGGAATGGCGTGTATTTATTTCGCACGCCAAACCGCGAAAAGATGGATAAAAACAGAAATCTTGTCGTTTTTGTTTGGTGCATTCTCGCGGCACGCTCCTTCCAACAACCAACGTTGCGTGCTAGCTCTCGCTCTTTAGGTTTCTCTTCTTTGGTATCTCGTTTTCGCTCCCGTGCGCTGCCGACAGATTTCATTTTCCTTCTTCCTCTTTTTTCCATACTTGATTCATCTGTTGCCGCGATCGGTGGTGGACTGTGAACGTGTGCACGAGTGTGTGCGCTTTTCACCTGATTCTTCGTCCAATGCACACCACTTTCGCTGCAGCATAGGTGCATTTTCACTGTGCACCGCTCTCACTTAGTTCCGGTGAAATTTCTCCATCGCTCTGGAAGTTAATTGGCGCCGTAAAGAAGCAATTGGGCCGGAGTATTTTTTCGGTTTGCTAGTGGGTTTTCGACATTTCAATCTTAGGTTTGAAATATTGCCCCAAACATTTTTAATCGACACAGGAAAAACAGAGTTTTGGCCAAAAGAAGCTTTTTAAATTTTATAAAATATTCGCCCACAAACAATGCATTGGCGAGATAAAAAAATCAACAAATCATATGAATTTTAGTTCGCATAGCGCGCATTGCAAGAGAGGTTGCGTAGATTACTCACGTTGATAGTTCTATTATTAGATTGTCTCGTTTCATACCGACTAGTAGATGCACGCCGCTCGGAACAATGTGTTCTGTGGATAAGAAACGAAAAAACATGTTTTTCTGCTGGACCAGCGGCCGATGCGGATCAGGAGTTGGCAAACATTTTTCTACGAAGCAGGAATTTATTTTATGAGCGCAATTTATTCGTTTGCTTTATAACTATTTATGCAAAAAAAAATTTTTATTATACGCATGACAAATTAATATCATGCTAAATATGTCTTCATTTAAAACGTAAGACTATGTTCAACAAGATTTAACTGGTTTAAATTCATTTTCTATAATCATTGTTTAACAATACACAGAATATACTTGAGATTGGTGCTTCGTATTTATTATTTTTATAAACGAAAAACACTTGAGCTCCCCAGGTGCCGGCAGCAGTTTTCGCGAACAGAGGTTTGCCGACCCCTGATATAGATGCGACAAAGTATCGCTTCAGAGCAGGCGCACTACCATCGATACCGATTGTATAGTACGGCCGCCAAATAATTGAAATAACAGGAGAAGCTGTAGAAGACGGAATATTCTAACTGTCAAACGCAACGGTGACGGTTGTAATATTTTTAAGCGATTTCAAATGTTTCTTTTATTCGAATATTAAATCGATCAATGATAATGATGATTCCTATGGTAACACCGTGTCGATAGAGTCGATGCTATGAGTTGATTAAAGAAGGCCGAGAATGAAAAGTACACAGAATATTTTCAGCAATGTATTGTTTTAAATTAGTGCCTATAAATCACGCTTTTATTCTAATTCGGCAATTGTGTATTTCAGAAATAATGTGGCTGCGAAGCGAAACTAGAGATCGGCGTCTGCGCTCAAGCAGTGTTAGAAGTGCGGTCAAATTCAAATCATCACTCAAAGTGGCAAACCAGCAGAGAACCAGGAAGAGTGTTTCCCTAGAGCTTGTGTCGTCGTCACGCCGCACGTCGGGCACCTCCTCGTCGGTTCCCAGATGTCGACAGGACGTGTCCACCACATCCACCACGACGGCGGCGGCGTCGAAGACGACGGCTCAGGCAAGAAACGGGACACCTTCCCCTACGGTTGCGCCAAAACCAACCAGGGTCGCTAGTCCCCGGCGCACGTACAAAGGGACTCGAACTCATCGCGCCACGGCTACTGCGAGCGGTGGCAAAGCGAGCAGCCGGGAGCCGGTAGTGGCAATTCCTGAGGACTGTAAAGAAAACTGCTGGCAGGATAGTAACGATCTCACACTGTTCGACGGGTCCACCGTAATCGATCAGAAGCACTTCGTGGAGGTGCCCATTCCCTCTACCCATCACAGCTGCTCTCCCTCGACACCGCAGCAAAACGTTCTGCCCGATCCCGGTCTTAACTATCCCTCCCGAGAAGCGACCGACGAGGCGGTTGGGGGAGGGTTGGGCTCGAAAATTGTTACCGACGAGCTGGGTGCGCCCGAGGACGCCATCAATCAGTTCGGCATCATTTCGTACGATTCCAACAAGAACACACTGCTGGACCATCATCCGGCACTTCCATCGATCAGTTCGTCTTCGTCGATGCTTCCGTCGCAATCGCGCGAAGAAGAAATGGAACCATTCAACTCCAAATGCATCACAGAATGCGACAGCACGACGGAGCTGGGTAGCGAGGCAACGACATCTGGGGTCGTGGGGACGAGTGGACATTGCGGCGGGGGTGGAATCGGGGAGGATACAATCCTACCGTCGACCTCCGGCGGAGGCTTTTGTGTCAAGTCAAGTGCAATCATCATATCTGCGGCGTCGCTGGACGTTGTCGTTCCGGAGGTGGACTCGACCACAGACACGATCGCACCGGATACGTCTACGGCGGATCTTACTGGCGATGTAATCGCCCCCTCCTTCCCACTCAGCAACTCACCAATCGGGTCATCCGGTCCAACGACGATGCCGTCGGCGTCGATGACGTCGTCGTCATCGCTCTCGTCATACTCGTCATCCTCATCTTCTTCTTCCTCCTCGTCATCTTCTTCATCGGCTTCCTCGTCGTCTGGCTCGTCGCTGGCGGTATCGATGACCGGTTCCTCGCTATCGTCCAACTTCCAGTCGGCCGCCTACAGCAACTGTTCTTCGCTGTCTGGCGGGTACGAAGAGCAGCCGCAGTCTAGCTACTCCCCGAGCCAGACGGCAGCCGCAGTGGCCGCTGCCTCCGACCTGATTTCCATGTTCGACGAGGAACACTACAAAAACGCCACCGACCTGGGCCAGTACAATGATTTCTCCTACAATGCGCTGTTGACGCAGGCGTTACTCAGCTGCGGCGATGCGGCCGCTGGTCTCAATTTAAGCTGTGGCACCTCCTCCTCGGGCGTAGACAATCTGAACGAGTCGGCCTTCCTTTCGTCCCTGAACACGACAGCTATCGAAAATCTGAAAGCACTCACGTCACTGTCGGGCCTGGGAGGTGGCCCGTTGGATGGTGGTATGCTGGATGAAGGGGCCAGTTCTAGCTCGTCGAGCGGAGGAGCCACCTACCTACCAGAATATGGGCAACAGGGGCAGCTGCAGCATGGAGGTATGGTGTCGGAGGAATCATTGATCCATAACATCGAGTGCAATGAAACGATTCCTATGTGTGGCGACGAGAGCGGCTCTACTATGCAAATGGACAACAACGAGTGTATCGAGATGGAGGTAAGTGTGGAATTTGATAAACAAAAGCTTTAAATATGAAAGGTGTTGTGGTTACTAAGGCACTATGGTTACTAAGATCTTCTTAACATGACTGACGCAAATACAAAAGCCAACTGTTCCAATCATAGCAACCTGTTTTCAATTCACTCCATTTTCCTCCCTACAACGCACAGGAATCGAACGATGGACAACATGACGAATCGGCGTACAGGTTCGATCCGTACTTTTTCATCAAGCATCTTCCACCGCTGACCTGCGAGATGCGTTCGAAGTGTCCGGCCCTGCCACTAAAAACCCGCTCCAGTCCCGAGTTCAGTCTCGTGCTTGATCTCGACGAAACACTCGTACACTGCAGCCTGATGGAGCTGTCCGATGCGAGCTTCAAGTTCCCGGTGCTATTCCAGGAGTGCAAGTATACGGTGTTCGTCCGCACCCGGCCGTACTTCCGCGAGTTTCTCGAGAAGGTGTCCCAGATCTTCGAGGTGATTCTGTTCACCGCCTCGAAGCGTGTGTACGCCGATAAGCTTCTCAATCTGCTCGACCCCGATCGACGACTGATCAAGTAAGACTAGTGGTGAAACTTGTGCGATAAATGGTTACTTATATTGTTTCCAATCCCTACCAACACAGGTACCGTCTCTTCCGTGAGCATTGTGTCCTAGTCAACGGCAACTACATTAAAGATTTGACGATTCTCGGAAGGGACCTTTCGAAAACTATTATCATAGACAATTCTCCGCAAGCTTTTGGGTAAGTGCGTTATCTGTATTCCGATGGGTGAGTGATAATTAAATTCTGTGGTTTTCCTTCTTTTTTACAGTTATCAGTTAGAAAATGGTATCCCAATTGAGAGTTGGTTCGTCGATCAGAGCGATTCGGAGTTAATGAAGATACTTCCCTTTTTGGAGCGTCTGGCCGAGATGGTAAGATTGAGCTTAAAGTTGGTTGCCTTTCCATTGCCTAAACTGTGTTCTTCTCTTCCCCATCTTATCTAGCGCGAAGATGTTCGCCCGCATATTCGTGAAAAGTTCCGACTTTTCTCGTACTTGCCTCCGGACTAAAATGTTGAAATGGCATCAACCTGCACGTTCGGTTCGTCGGGAAGCGATTAGTTAATTTGACAAGTTTATTCTTCACGTAAGCACCTTTAAAGCAGCAGCAAACAAACATACACACGATATGGATCGTGTTTTTTCAAAAACTATTATCGTCCTTTGAATTCTTACTCTAGTAGTATTACCCAATATGGTTAGTTTAAAACGGAGAAATCTCGTAACAGTAAGCATTATACGGCGAATCAAATCACCGTCGAAAGTGTGTAAAGGATGTAGCAGTAAGGATGATGGTTTACATTTAAAAGTGTATGACGACGAAGAAGACGATACTTGCACAAGCACAGAACAAACAATCTATAATGGACATCTTTAAATAACTAGTAAATATCAAAGCATATATGTTCAAAACAAACTGAACGAAATTACTACATGAAATATCCTACGAATTGAATCTGGTGGAACGGCATAGCCCAGCATAGCTAATTGATTGATTCTTAACGAAATATATTCATCGCACTATAGAGAAGGCTCGGCAAAATAACTATCGGTAAAACAAAAGACACAGAACAGAATTGGCTTTTGCTGATGGGTGGTTAATTTGAACGTTCTGTACTTGTTTGGACAGAAAATTAACAAACGAGATAGCCCCACTATTGCCATAAGAAGCGGAGAAGAATTTTCACGCAACTTAGTAGAAACCGATGCATTAATTACGCAAATGATCAAAAACTGACATGAAATCAATATTTAATACACACTTACTCAAACCACATAATGTACTTGTAAGAATGGAAAGTAATATTTAACATAACCACAGAGATAAAATGCAAAAGAAAATGGTACCAGAACAGAACAATTTATGTGTAGGAGAGATAATAAGAACGAGTAGGGTGAGGAGAAACTTGAGATAGGATTCTTCAGTCAGTTGAGTCGGTTAAGTGGTTCAGTTGTATGGTGAAATTTCTGGTTATATTGTATTGCAATACGTAGATGATAGAGGTAAAAAGATGATTATTCGAATTTGATTACGATCGACATTGTTACATGGTAATGTTTCTTCTTCCGTTGGTTTATATTATATATCAATTAGATGATAGTGCGTAACATATTTTTTAATTTATTACCACATGATTATAACGTCACCAGCCGATGTACAACGTAATTGTATGATATGTTTACGAAAAGCAGCAGCAGCAGCCGGGTTGTGTTGTATAAGAGCGGAAAGGAAACGAATTAGGAGACTTTAATTTAAATAATATTATATACTGGTAGCGAACTTGCCCCCTCTCTGCTATTCGTGTGTGTTGACTGTGTTGTGTTTGTCAGCGGGACACATTTCTTTCGAAATCATTCTTTACACCAAATGTTGATGTACTTGTTACGAATGAATGATATCAAACACAGAGCACCATTTTAAGCTACCTTTCCGCGCGCCGCCAGCCTAATGCATGCTTAGTGGTGCGTTTCAATTGTCCGCTAGTTGCTAGTTGTTAAATTTTGCTTCGTTAGAATGAGATTCTTTAGTTCGGCGAAACAAATCTGTTAGTGATGACGATTCGGGGCCACTGAAAGGCTCACGAATTCCTTCTTTTTTTCTCTTGGCAGCCTTCACGATTACGAGTGGGCTGGTTGGCACGAATCAAAATCGAGCTTTCGGGTGTCTTAAGCGTGTGCACCTTTGCCGCTACCTTTCAACTTCCATTTCAAACTATTCTTTTTACCTACATTTTTTAAGACATTGTACTGAAGAGATTTGTTTCATATATAATAACAATAATAAAACATTAATTTCTCTATAATGATCATTCCTTGTTTTGCATTATGCTCGCGATGACAAACCTGTAAACCTGAATAGTGGAAGTTATAAATATGACATAGGATTAGAAACGTTTCGGTTCCAGCGAAGTTTGCCGAACAACATCATTACCGAAAATGACGCTTGCTATGATTTAACATTTACAAACGGACCGAAGAATCTGGATCTAATAAGAGAAACGGTATAGAAAATTGGTCCCTAGCGGTATAGAGAACCTATAACCCAAACAAAGATAAAAGAAAACTTTTCCTAAAACATATTTTGTGTGTCACAAACGTACTCGAATGATAAATTATATTTTACTTTCACTGTTGTAAAATTCGTTACAACAATTTTAATCAGATGATACGTTGAAGTTGATTTAAAATCTCCCTGCTCGGTATGGTTGGTATGGAACACTATGGTTTTAAATTTGAAAACACTAAAAAAATCTTAAAAATTTTATAAATTATCAGTACCATGATTTAAACCCGCTTCTTAATATCACAAGACAGTCTTTCACTAGAAGCATTATTTGAAATTGTGATCATAAGCGAAGGGTACATTGGAATGCGGAAGTTGTGTTGAGAAAAGGTGTACCTTTGAGAAGAGTTGCAGTTTTTCTTGACGAAAAAAGAGTGTATGATTGTTTTTTTTAAATTTTCCTTTGGTTAGTTTTTCGGATAGCAGTCTTAACCCACGGACCAAACGTTTCATCCAGTGTTGTTTATTTAGTGCATGGTTTTTATTCACCTAATTTTTAGTTGTGTGTTTATGTTTGTGTGTTATAATCGCTTAGCGGGAAACCAAAGCCAATTCAACAATCAATTCGCATTAAAAGTCCTCCCCAATAAATCGTGCGGTTTGGAATTCTGCCCATTTTGATCATTCCTAACCGATTGTAAAACGGAAAACGGTTGTGATGGGATTTTTTCTTCTGTCTCTTAATTTTGTTTAGTGTAACTGACAATACTGTCGTTAGGTTGAAATACTTTGCGTGTAGGTTTTAGTTACTTGTTTTATCGCCATCCGGTTGAGTGTTTAGCGTCGTTTCCAAGTATCATAATTTAGTTTTCTCCGCCGTAGGCGACAATCGTTCCTGCGTCCACGAAACAATAATTTTACACAAATACACACGACAATAAACACGTTTGCACGCATGTGCTAACACCACCACCGGGGGATTTCGTTTGTCTCCCGTATGAACCCGGGTAAATTGGAATAATTTACCCTTCTTAATTTACCCATCCCCTCCTCCCCATCGTGGTCGGTACTGATTTGTTACTTAGGCGTTAATCAGAGTGGTTGTTGTGCAAGTTAGACCGTGAAAGGTTCCCCAATTTTCCCCGGACACCAAACGTTCGGAGAGAGAGAGAGTCTACTCAAAGGAATAGCTGTGCAAACAGAGGTCATCCTAAACTGTGAACCCACCGAATCTACAATGTTTAGCTAACTTGGTTTCGCCGGTCTGTTTCTAGAACGTCTTATGAGTGGAAACCAAAAACATTAATTGCATTAATCCGGGACACAGTCAGTGTGTGGTTTTGTTTCATCTGTTACTCGCTTTCGCCTTGTGTTGGTTTTGTTCAAATTTGCTAAGTGTAAATATATATATTTATATATATTTATATATTCATATCAGTACCGTGGTTGTCTTTACCCTAGTCATATCAACACGATGTTCTTTTTTTACTATATAAAAATATATGTATATATTTTATTTATATCCTTGGGGAGATGCAAGTTGTTGCGTGCTTCAGTTTTTTGTTTGTTTGTTAAATTGTTTTTTTTTTTCTTCTGTGTGATGCTAATAATCCTGCAGTACGATCAGTATCGGTAGAAAGAGCCATCATTGCCCATCTTTGTTCTGTACTGCGCTATTTAATGTTACATATATCATCACGTTTGGAGTTGCCCACATAAAAGCATACCTTATAATCAATTGAACCATTCGTCCGCGCCCGCTCCGTCTCTCTCTCTCTCTCTCTCTCTCTCTCCTTCTCCTTTTCCATCTTTATAAATAGCCCGTCAATTCAAAATTTCCCAAAAGAAGTTGTTTATCAATACACAATCGTTCGCCACAAACGTTCGGTTTCTACCGTTCAAAGAGTGCATTCCTTTCGTCTAAATGTATATACCCCGTGGGGTATGGAAGTATATATACTAAACATTACTATAGTTTTCCGTTGTATTCGTTAGTTTGCTTGGTAAATATACACTTCAATGTTGCCAAAAAGTAGTAGTATCACCGTTTTTTTTGCGACAAGTTAGGAAAAATTTGGCAACGATCCGGTTTGCCAACGACGATCGAGTTTTTGTTCAAGACTCCCCATTCTGCCTTCGGTTCAACCTCGCCTTTGGGGCCTTAGTCGACTGACACGATCCCCCCCTCCCTTCATCCCCATCTCTCATTGTGCTCCTAAACTCGATGTACAAAATCGTGGGGAAATAAATGTTTAGCCCTAAGAATCGGTAACGCAGGTCATTGAAGGCCATCGATGTGTCTATATACTTATCTAACTATCCTACTGGGGTTAGGTTGTTGTAGCGTTTTGTTGGTATCCTCTCCGTACGGGGTTTGGTAGTGCCGAAGTTAGGGAAACGGTTTAGCAGTTTAGATATAGTACCACCCAAGTTCCCACAGACACGTAGGTGATCGACGCGGAACGATGCAGTTCCACGATGGCGTCCACACAGTCCTTGCTGGGCTGCCGCTTTGGTGGCCGTTGGCAGGGTGGCTTCTAAGTGCTGGTTTTGAGGCTTAAAGGATGGTGCACGCCGTGCCGTGCATAACTTCACTGATGAACATGGGCGTACCAGCGCCTAGTCCTCCGTCAGTTTTTTCATTTTCGTTCTGTGAAGCGCGAGCGGATAGCGGATTAGGGTTTGCTGAGGATCATCGTTGATCTAGAGTGGTCCGCTCAGACTTACCTGATCGTACTCGCAGTCAAAGTACCGACTCTGACAATCCAGGCAGCGGCACTGGTCGGACATCTTGCAGGTGATGCCGCACTCTTTGGCCACCGCTTTGTACAGCTGCTTGCTCGATTTGTACAGAATCTCCGGACCCTTCACCTCCGGCTTGGGTGGAGCGTGTTGTTGCTCGTAGATCGGCTGGGAGTTGCTGTACGAGCTGCACTCTTCGTCCAGCGAAAGTGTATCCTGGTTTTCGTTCGAAAGACATGTCTCGTCCATGGCCATTGTTTCCATTTCTTCGGCTACATGGGAGAAGTCCATATGGTTAATGTCAATTATACGGTTATTTTGCCACTATCATACATATTAACAGTCCTTAGGCTTAGAGTATCATCTTTTCGAATAGAGTATCAACTTTTTAAATAGTAAAGTTTACATTAAAATTTGGTGAAAGATAAAATATAAAAAATTTAATCCATAATTTTTTTTTCGTTGAATCCAAACATTTTCATACTTCCTTTCGTTGAATTTTGATCTATCTTAACAGACACATTTTGGTTCGTTGTACTGGTCATTAATTTCTTTAATTGTACTAGAAATTAATTCTCTACTCAATTTTTTTTAAAGTATTTTTACCGACTTACTCTAAGTATTTAAAATAACTTAGCTACGAGAAGTTTTCGATATTGCGAGTCTTATTTTATATCACAATAAGTATAAAACTGCATTTCTTGAATGTAGTTATTTTGGATACTATGAATTGCTTTGTGATCTTAACCGAGTTCTTTGTAGCGTTTTTTTTCACGCTCTTTTCAACATCCTTGAGGCTCGCCATTTTTGAAGAAATTTCGAATCCGTAAACGGTTACTTTTTAGTATATGGTATTTGTGTTAGCTCGGTGTGAAGTAAAAAAGATCGAGCCAGAATTCTTTCAACTTCTTTTCAATCTTATATTATCAAAACAAAAACATAAAATAAAAAGAAGCTTTCTAGTGCACAATATTTTTTCCCGTGGTATCACTTTTTCTTTTGGAAAGATAAAAATCATGAACAAAACATAACCAGGTCTTCTCTCCTTTACACCGAACTATCAGACAAATTACTAGGTGAGTTAAAATAGCAAAAACGCCATAAGATAGGAAACAAATATACTAAAAGTAAATCTTCATGGATCTAAAAAGTATTAAAATTGAGAAAATTATAACATGTTGACAACTAGTGCGTAAAATGGTTATGTTGGTTCTCTAAACTGGTCGAACAGAAAAATTAGAAAATGGTTTCCTTTATGTAGCTTAGGTTTTTAACAAAAGTCTTTTATTAAAATATTTAATCGTTTTTGAGATATTAAAAATAAAAATTGAGATATTTTGATTCTAGTGTTAATGTTAAAATGTACTTTGTTTGTAGTATCTGTCAAAGCTGATTCTGTGAGGAGATACACTAGATGATGAAATAGAATCAAATGACTTGTTAGAAAAATTGCTCCAAAAAAGTAACCATCCTAATACCAAACTTAACACATAGGGGTGGATGGGGTAATACGCACCCCTTAAGGAAAACTATAAAATTTTCTAACAACTTGGCTCTTGATTGTTGATTTTATCACTGAATAGGATTCATGAAGGTTCAAACTAGTTACCAGTTCAGGAATGTTTGCTTTTTTTGCTAAGAAAAACGTAATTTTTTCAGTTTTGAAAAAGTTCAATTTTTTATCGATCTGTATCTGGTTGAGGCAAAACGCACCTTTGCTAGGGGTAATACGCACCACAACAAAGGGGTAATACGCACCACAACAAAGGGGCAATACGCACCACAACAAAGAGGCAACATCCACTGTCAAATAAAGATTAGTTTGTTTACAAACTGGTGCATTTTACCCCGACATACTGGGTGCGTATTGCCCCCATTCATGGTTGAACACATATTCATCTAAAATATGAGTAAATCTGCATACTTTCCGAAATTTTCATGAACAGTCTCAAGCACTGATTCTCAATTCACTAAATTTCGTATTCCTCGTTGGTAAATATCGGTTTTTGCACTTAATATTCCTTAGCGGAATGGTTTGTCACATTATAACAAAAACTGTCTGAGCTGAGAATGATTTTGTTTTGCGTTTATTTCGCGTTTCTGTTGATGTAGAGCTATCAAACTCACAGGGTGACCATATTTCAGTTTGATCTTGCAGGGTGACTACTTTTTACGCGTTGAAAACCCGTTTTTCAAGGGAAATGGGTAAGGGTGCGTATTGCCTCAGGGGTGCGTATTACCCCAGCCACCCCTACAAACAGTTCGATAATGTTTAAAATCGTGCCAATTATATTTCTTAACACGTTTTAGAAAACTTCTAGTTTTAAATGTGAACCCGCATACAAAAAGGACCCTTATATTGAATGGATCTCCCTTTCTTACGTACCAAGATCCTGCAGGCCTTCGTTGCAGTTGAGCTGGTAAAGCGGATCGCAGGAGCCGGTGCAGGTGAGCAGGTTCTCCTGCGACGGCGTGGTCGTCGAGCTGCAGGTGTACAGGGACGAATCGATGGACTCCTGTTTGCGCGTACCACCGGGCGATCCTTGCTGCTCCGAACCGGCCGGGGCGAGCTGCTCCTGGGACGACCGATTGTTCGACATCATTTCGTAGCCGAGTGCCGTCGGCGAGAGGTTCAGTATCGATGTTCGATTGTTTTCCTTATCCAACGCTGCGAGGCGATTCTGGCGGGTGGTGAAGGTTAAAATGTGAATACACCCTTGTGAGACTTTCTGATTTTTCTCCCAGATTCAATTGTCCGGACGTGATGCTTACCTCTTCTAGTACATGCTCGTACGAGGGCGGTGGGCTTAGTGGTATAACGTTTGTGGACTCTGTGTTGGTGAGTGACGGATTGTCATATCCTGAAACGAGGCGTATCGGTTAGAGAACGGACCGAATGCCAAAAGAGGATCGTCGGTCGGTGGTCAAAAATAAAATCCAAACTGAGGCGTAGAAGGAAGCGTTTTCGGATCTGGCTTGATCGAACACAAACACACACACACCCAAATCGGACCGACCGGGTCGCTCGGCGGGAATACCAAAAACAAAAAAAAAAACAAACAAAAAAGCGAAATCCCGGCATTTTACCTAGTATTGGTTCGTCGGTAGTGTTACTGGTCAGTATTAAGGCGCGCCGGTCGTTGCTCATCGAGACAAGGCTATCGTTATTCTGCTCTGAGTCAAGGGTGGTGGTGCTGCTGCCAAAGTCATTTGCGCTCGCACTGTTCAAAAGAAGCGTCCCGACCGGATTGGATTGGCTATCTACAACGACATCCTGCTCCTGAGAGGTACTACGCGACGACCCACTACCCATGCGGAACTTTAGCTTAAACGGTGCCATTTGCCCCGCAGCAAGAGGCAAAGGGAAACGTAGCACAGGGGGTTGTGGTCGTCCCCGTGGTTTTCTGTGTTTTGTTTACTGTGCGTTCGGGCGAGCACGCGGTTTTTCTTTACCCGTCCACGGTCAACGCTACGGTTACAAGGTGGAGAAGCGGTAGAGTAGCGTTTTTCAAGTACCCACACAACTGGAAGTAAACAAAGGATATATTAAAGAGATAAGGAAACAAGGTGACAGAGAGATATAAGGAAAGATAAAAAAAGAGTTGGAAAAATGAAAGACAGCATCATCGCAATGGGAAAAGCGGAAAATGCGAGTGGAAGATGGAGCAGCAACATTACGGAGGGAGCGATAAAAAGGTGAAAAATGTATCAAAACAATATGCAAGCTATGAAATAGAACCATCGAAGCATGGAGGACGGAAAAAAAGGCCAAGCAAACGAGCATCTACGGTGTAGGTGTGTAGGTACGGTCGAAATTTATTCATACGCGCATAGCAAATAGGTACCAATCGATTATTACTGTTCAGTACGCTACAGGAAACAAAAGCCTAATTGAAAAACAAAAGTATGTAAAAAGTAAGAGGGTAGCGAGAGGAGAGAGAGAAAAAAAAAACAAAACACATTACCGGAAGCAGCAACAAACGTTTACACGGAAGGAAAACTGTAGCAAAAGTGTGGAAAGATAATCTACCCAAACCGTGGAAAACCCGTGGAGGGCACTCGGCTTAACGATCATAATTTACGATCCTGTTTCCCTCCTCGCCCCGTCCCGTCCCGTTGGACTCCACCCTTCCCCCCGGGTCTGTGGATAATTTTTCGATTTTTGCGACAACGAAATTTCGCTGCACAAAACGGCACGAATTACCTTCATTACCATAATTGTACGATTTCCCGGTAATGACATTATTATGGGCCGTCTTGCCGTGTTGGGACATTCCATCGCTATCGGTACTTCAGGAGCGCGTTTTATAGCTCATGATCTTCACACACGTCGTGGCCGGTCGAGGCTCAAGAAGGTTCATAGTGAGAAACATCGAGGCCACGACCGTATCGGTATCCCCTTTTCGAAGCAACCGGAGCAAACCGAGTAAAATGGCGGGTCAAAACGTGCTGCCGTGTGTCGCTGCTGCCTTATGGTTGTGCGTTCGTTTGGCGTGCGTCGATGGCCAGTGGATCGATGGTGTCGGTGAGCTAGCGGTCGATTACTATCGGGCAAGGGATGTGAAATCTGTGACCGCTTTGGGCTGCTGGAACCACACGGAACGGCACAAGTTTTTCCGTACCTTCACCCGGGATGGAGGGATGTTGGTACAGTTCGTGCCCGACCTGGCCGTCGTGTACCCGAACCAGTACTCGAAGGGAGGAATGCTGATCGACGCGACGTGTGAGAGTGTGCTGAACGAGATGCGACAAATGGTAGGTAGGCTTAGGTTGGCAACAATTAAGCAAGCGACCTAGTAAGCACAAGCAAGCCATGAGATTAGCAGCCGTCAACGGAAAGCTTAACGGAAGAGGGAGCTTTTTACGGTGACACTTTTCCTGACGCTGATCTTGTTGTTTCTTGAACGCACGGCCCTCCCCATCCTCTCTCTCCACCAGGGTCGTGAGCTGAATAAACTTTTGGTGGGAAATGTGTACTGGCTGTTCGTGGAAAATCCCCCGAATGACACGCACCGAATGGCCGATGAAGATTTGCTGGAGTATTTGGTGGAGCTTTACAACGATCGATTTCGCTTGCTCGACACGATGCCGTACACAAACGTGGTGATTAGAGTGCGAAGTCCCGTGACCGACGGCTGGACGCTGGTGGAAGTTTTCAAACCCAACCGCAATGCCCGTCTCGTGCCGGAAGTGATTGTCACCGAGTACGGAACGATGTGCGGTGGCGAGAGCTTGCTTCGGAAGAGCTTAGCAAAGTTAAGCGCACGGAGCGCGGCTAGAAGGCGTAATCTGCAAGGATATTCCATGCCATGTGGAATGGCGGTAAGAACCAACCAATGCTAAGTCTATTTTAAAACTCGGGGATAGATTTGACGTACTTCAACACCATAAGATTGCAGTAATTTGATCGGGTTTTTACGTATAAATGTCTTATTGTTTCTGTTCCACCAAGTTTATTCCAAAAGAGGGGGCATTTCATTGAATTATTTATTGGGAAAAGTTCCTACGCTTCGGTATTCTACAACGTGTGTAGTGAAACCAAAATACATTAGCTAGTACATTATAAAAAAAACCAATCATTATGATCATTTTTTAAAAGAACATTATGTTTTAGTGAACATTGTACGTAAATTAACGAAATTACTGAACATATTCGACTTTTAGCCGGCTTCAATGGAGGCGCCTGGTGTTTTTCAATACAACTCCAGTTTTCAGTCCTATCAAAGAACAACATTTAACCGAGAAAACCCGGGATAATGCCTAGAACATGATGGCTTTAACAATACGGTAACGCCCGTTATAACTTAATGAATAAATTAAAATTAAATAAATGAATAATATTTTTAGCGAATATTGCACGTAAATCAACGAAATTACTGAACATATTCGACGCTTTGGCGACTTTTATGGAGGCGCCTGGTGTTTTTCAACACAACTCCAGTTTTTAGTGCTGTGTGTTTAACTTTTAATTTTAAATTTAATAAGCTTTACATTATATTGGCATTTTCTAGATTTGTAGGAGGTATGTGTATAGCTATTTACACACATGTTTTTATAATTGTTGTCGAAATTAAGCTTCCCGAACCTACAATGTCGACAAAAGCCCATCAGAAACTTATTTTATTTAATTTTCCAACAAAGAAAATATCATAAATTTTTTCCGATTATTAATGAAAGACCAAAACTACTACTTCTAATAGATTTTTAAACGGAAAACCATCGCGAGTATTTCAGGTTTTCATCCTAATGAGATTTCTTCTGTTTTGTTTTAGATTCATGAGTTCCTCACTTGACGTGAAAGCAACTTTGTATGAAATTTTCCCAAAATTGGTTTCACTCGTTTGTTTTGTTTCCTTCGTAGATAACTTCGCCGGAGTATTTTAAAAGCCTGGACGACCGGAACGACGTGCACGATCTGTATACGAAGGCGAACTTTCCGTTCATCCGCGAGCTGATGTATGACCTGAACTTCACGCTGAACATGGTGCAGGTGGACGCGGGCGGGTACAAACGCAACGGTACGTTTAGCGGTCTGATGGGTAAGTTCCAGAACCGCTCGATCGAGCTCGGCTGCATGGGATGCCTGATGCGCACCGAGCGGCTGGAGGTGGTCGACTTCATGGTCGTCACGTTGATCATCCGGAGCAGCATCATCTTCCGGCAGCCCCCGCTTTCGATCGTGTCGAACATCTTCGAGCTGCCGTTCAGCGTCGGCGTGTGGCTGTCGTGCGTCGCACTGATGGTCGTCTACTGGATCGCGATGGTGGCCCTTCGGTGTTTCTATGGCGCGGAGCGATACACCGTGATCGAGTCACTCATTTACCTGATCGGGGTCATGAGCCAGCGAGGCAACGAGCTGGTGCCACACTTCAACGGCACCCGGTTGCTGATGTTCTCGTTCCAGCTGACCAGCTTTTTTATCATCACGTCCTACTCGGCCAGCATCGTGGCCCTGCTGCAGAGCCCGAGCCGGGCAATCATGACCGTGGGCGACCTAGTGCGGTCTCCACTGCAGGCGGGCGTCATGGACACCAGCTACGGGCGCGTCTACTACACGGAGACACCGGATCCGGACGTACAGGAGCTGTACCGGAGGAAGATTCGGCCGCACGGCGAACGTTCCTTTATCGAGCCACCGGAAGGGATTGGTCGCGTCCAACACGAGCTGTACGCCTTCGAGGTACGACGGCTTTGACCCGCTTTGGCGAAGAAAACTCACCCCCAGTTCGACCAGGGTAATTGGAATTTAATTCGATATCTCCTGTTTCGCTCCCTTCCCACAAGGCGGAAGTGAATGCCGCCTACAAGGTGATAAAGGAGACGTTCGCACCGGAGGAGGTCTGCAAGCTGCACGAGCTGGAGGCCCTCAAGCTGCCACCGTTCGGCATACCGATCGTCAAGGGAAGCAAGTACCGGGAGCTGATGCGCCAGCGCCTGATGTGGCAGCGGGAGGTCGGCATTATCAAGCGGTTCAACATCATCTGGATC